>NW_020925358.1:363026-400945 GCF_003984885.1 Neopelma chrysocephalum | reverse complement strand
CATCTCCGTCAGTCTCAAATGACCAATATCCTGAACCGCCTGCATGCAGGGTTGAGTCTGCGGCTCCCAGTGCACCTTTCACCTACCGTTTCGACCCTCGCCCGTCGCTGCAGGACTTTTTGCATGTGGGTAAAGCCTTCAAGCCTGCGCAATGGATTTTTTAGGTGAGATGCAGTATGCGCGGAACTGAACCCACCCTTTAATCCTGAGGTTCATCTGCCAGGGCCAAGCAAGCTTGGACGGTGGCAGCGAGGTCCTCAGGACGTAGGTTTGATTAGAGTGACCTTCTCTGAGATGGATGGCCTTCCAGGGCTAAGCGAGCTCCATCTGCCCGGGTTTGGGATGAGAGTTGTCCTTCTCCTAGGATGACTGCCAGAAGGCTAATGAGCTCATCCTGCCCAAGAATGTAGTGTATCTGGTCCTATGGTTTTGACCTGTCTGGCATGGGTGACCCTACCGAAGGCATGAACCCTCGCCAGCATAGCTCGCAACCACATAGGGGTACATAGGCTACGTTCCTGTTAGAACGATTTGGGCAAGTCTTTTATTTCCAGTAACAACCCTTTGTCCTGCCCACTCTTTCAGGCTGTAACAGAGCAAAGCAAATATATCCAGAACATGCCGAACCTGGGCAGTAGCCGCAGGAGAGCCAAAACGAAAGAAATAAATAGACAAACAAACAAACAAACCGACCAACCGTTCTGGCCCCCGTACCTGTCCAAGGCTGAGGCACCTTACAAGGCCCCAGCCTGGCCGGGACCCCCATCAATCAAAGAACCCACTGTCCACCCAGACCTTATCCTTCCTCCACTGTGTTACCACAAATTCCAGGCGCATTGCTCACATGTGATGTGATGTTTCATACGGGACAGCCCTGCTCTCCCACTCGCCAGTCGAAGGAACCCCATGGCCAGCTCAACACCCTTCCCTCTGCGCCGTCCCCCTCCCCCTCTCCCTCCCTCCCCAAACCTGGAACGGCAAACCTCTGTGTGCTCCGAAGCTGTGCTCTCATCTTCCACGGGGGTGCAGTACTCGCTGGCAAGGCTCCCCCTCTCTCTCCTTTCTCCTGCCGCGGCCTTGCCTGGGGTCCAAAACCGCGCGCGCTCCGCACGTGCGGTGCGGAGGCTGGGCCGGCGCGGCGTCCCGCGCAGCGCCTGCAGCAGCCCCCGAGCCGAGCGGGGACCCGCATGGCATGTGCAGGGCTACCGGCCAGGCACGGAGCTCCGTGCGTGCGGCGCGGAAGTTTCCCGCCAGCGCGAAGCCCCCGGGCCGGCGCGGCGTCCCGCGCAGCGCCTGCAGCAGCCCCCGAGCCGAGCGGGGACCCGCATGGCGTGTGCAGGGCTACCGGCCAGGCACGGAGCTCCGTGCGTGCGGCGCGGACGTTTCCCGCCAGCGCGAAGCCCCTGGGGGGAGGTAGCACAGGAATTAATTATTATGGAAGAAAATATGGTCCAGTACCTTCAATTACTACTGATCAATTCGGTGCACAGAATGCAAAACAAGTATTCCTCCAGCAAGCCTCCAAAAGGTAACATTCTCCCCTGGACAAGGAGGACCCACTAACACTGGAGGACACAGGGAAAAAAGGAATACCCTGTGGATTGCGGGTTTGCAAAAAGGAATCCCAAAATCCCTAATGGATGGCCAACCCATGGATAAATTAGAGATATTAATTCAAGAATGGCCAGCAAAGGAGGGATCCCTGAAAGCTGTCCCTGCTACAGCCCCTCCCCTGGAGGGATCACAGAAAGGGGAGGTGATGGGAAACTCCTCTCTTCGTCCTCAGTAAGTAAGCCGGGGGATGAAGGTTGGTTTTACATTAGACGGCTTACCAAAAATTCCAAGGGAGATTTGTTAATAACCTGTCCTATTGGTCCCCGCAAAACCCCTGTAACTTTTTTAGTAGATACTGGCACTTAAGTGTCTGCCCTGAAAATTGAAGATGCATCTGCATGTGGAATCACTCCCTCACGTAAAGGCATATTTGTTGTGGATGCTTTCAGAAACATACAACCCCAGATAACAGCAAAGGTAAGATGCTGGTTACCAGGGGAGGAGAAAGCAGTTGAAACCCTAATGATTTTGGGTAAACTTCCTGCCAATTTACTGGGGCTAGACCTCCTGAAGGGAAGGTCTTGGACTGATGAGGAAGGAAACAAATGGGCTTTTGGAAAAGAAATCCCACATCTGTGTTTACTAAGTCCTGCCCCTGTTCTTCCTCCCTCCCTAGTAACCAATGTCAAACCTTACCCCTTACCCTTGGGAGCCAGAGAAGGAATCACTCCAGTTATTGGAGATTTAAAAGAAAGAGGAATAGTGATTGCAACACATTCTCCTTACAATTCTCCTATATGACCCGTCCATAAGCCAAATGGTAATTGGAGGCTAACGGTAGACTACCGATGTCTTAATGAGAATATGGGGCCCCTTACTCCAGCAGTCCCAAATATAGCTGAGTTAATAGCTACCATCCAAGAACAAGCCCATCAAATTATGGCCACTACTGATATCAAAGACATGGGTTTTATGGTTCCCCTGCAGGAACAGGATCAAGAGCACTTTGCTTTCATGTGGGAGGGCCAGCAACACACTTTTACCCGTCTCCCACAAGGATTTAAACACTCACCCACTCTAGCACATCATGCACTGGCACAGGAGCTGTCACTCATTCCTCCTGCACCAGGAGTAAAAGTATACCAATATATTGATGATATTTTAGTAGCAGGAAATGAAATTGCACCTGTGCAAACAACCCAAACAGACATTATCAGGCATCTTGAGTCCCTGGACTTACATATCCCTCCTGAAAAGGTACAACCTCCTTCACAAGAAGTAAAATTCCTGGGAATTTGGTGGAAGGGAAGAATGGTTTGTATTCCCCCAGATACACTTACCTGCCTAGACCAACTTGAAACACCAGAGAATAAAAAGGATTTGCAGCACGCTTTAGGCCTGCTGATTTTTTGGAGAAAACACATCCCTGATTTTTCAATAATTGCACGACTCTTACATGATTTGTTGCGGAAAAAAGCAAGGTGGAATTGGACCCCCCTTCACAATGAAGCCCTACAACTCCTGATTTTTGAGGCCAACACATACCACTCACTAGGCCCCACACACCCTACCGATCCAGTACAAATTGAGTGGGGATTTGCAAGCTCCGGACTGTCCATACACTTATGGCAGAAAGGACCTGATGGTCCCACCAGGCCTATAGGGTTTTACTCATGCAGTTTCAAAGATGCTGAAAAACGATATTCTATCTGGGAAAAGGGCTTATTTGTGGTGAGTACTGCTTTTCATGAAACAGAAAAAATTGTCCGTCAGCAATCTAATTTTAAGGGGACCCTTTAAAGTCATCAAGCCTGTTTTGACAGGAACCCCACCCCCTGACCGGGTGGCCCAGCGAGCTACTGTTCAGAAATTATATGCTCAAATTGAACATTATTGCACCATTCAGGTAACAGAAGGAGCTCACAAAAATCCCTTACAAGATGAGGTAACTTTAAATAGCACAGCTGATTCTCCACCCTCTGTGATTCAGGTTGCACCCCCATACTCAGAGCAATTGCAGAATGTGTGGTTTACTGATGCGTCAGCTAAGTGGGAAGGTAAAGTTTGGAAATATCGTGCTGTAGCTTTACAGGTACATACAGGAGACAAAATAGTAACTGAAGGAGAAGGCAGTGCACAGGTAGGAGAATTAGTAGCAGTTTGGAGTGTATTTAACCATGAAGCTGAAACCTCTGACTCTGTATATGTTTACACTGATTCTTTTGCTGTGTTCAAAGGGTGTACTGAGTGGCTCCCCTTCTGGGAAAAAAATTACTGGGAAGTGAATAGAGCTCCTGTTTGGCAAAAAGAGAAATGGTAAGAAATTCTTGCTATAGCAAAGAAAGGGAATTTTTTAGTCGGATGGGTAGCCTCTCACCAGGAAAATGAAACTCCAGCTAGCCGCTGGAGCAACAAAGTAGATGAACTGGCCAGATTAGCCCCTCTAAGTGTAAAAACTCCCACAGAGAACTGGGACAAACTGTTAGAGTGGTTGCATTTAAAGAGACAGCACACAGGAGCACAAGACCTATACAGAGAAGCAGGAAGCAGGGGATGGCCAGTAACTCGAGAGATGTGCCACACCTGCATATCCTCATGTGAACAGTGCAGAACCCGACTCGAGCGTCACCCCTTACATATCAGAGACAGAAAAGGGCTGTGGGACACATGGCAGATAGATTATATTGGACCCTTTCGAAAGTCTGAGGGAAAACAGTATGTTAGTAGGAGTGGAAGTTAGGTCAGGATTAGTGCAAGCAGAAGCTTTTCCTCGGGCAACCAGTACAAACGCTCTAGAAGCTCTGAAAATGTGGTTCAGTTTTTTCCCAAAACCTGTATCTATCCAATCAGACAACGGGTCACACTTCACAGCTGCCATTGTCCAGGAGTGGGCCAAGGAAGAAGGAATCCAGTGGATATTTCACACACCATATTATCCACAAGCAAATGGCATAGTGGAAAGAACAAATGGCCTGCTTAAACGATTTCTAAAACCTCAGAAATCCAATTGGACTGAACAACTACGGAATGCTGTAAAAATGGTGAATGACAGATGGGGAGTAAATGGCTGTCCCAGACTCACAACTTTTTATCCACAACCTCCCTCTCTGATACCAGCAACATCAAAGCCTGAGAGTAATCAAAAACCCTCTCACCTTCCTGGACAACCTGTATTAGTGGAACTACCTTCTGTAGGAGCTGTACCAATGGTACTTGCCACTCCCTTGAACATATACACCTGGAAAGCAAAAGATGCTTATGGCAAAGAACACAAAATAAGCTCTCGGTGAATTGTTCCTACATTTTAATGTTGGGTCTAAAAGGGGTCGGACAGACCTTTTTCTTTTCTTTTACAGGTAACTGTTCAACGGAGAAAAGTATTCAGAACTGTGAATGAATAACAGATTTGGACTATGGTTCGGTTTACTGGTAACTGTAGTTATAATTTGTTAGCTATGCTTGTATGGTTATTTACCTTGTACATGTGCTCAGCAGAACAGACTGTAAAAAGTGAAAATCAAAAGAACCTTGCCTGGGAACTAGTCAAAGGGTTTGCGAAAATATGGAATCATACCGATCAAGGTATATGTGTAACTTTACCCGAGTCTGCTGAACAAGGATTGCGATTTTTTATGGTACCATTGAATTTATCTTTTGTTTTTAACATGGCTAGTGTGACAGCCCCATTACCCCTACCTGAAAAGTGGACAAACAAGACCAACAAAGACCAAATACTCTGGAAAGGTATTCCTATAGTGCATGGCCTTTACCAAACTTACACCCCACCTCCTAATATGACTCAGGACTGGATGTCACACTGCAAATATTGTAAAACTATACATCCAAAAGTAAATGTAACCATCTTATCTCAAATTGAATCCCCTCACCCATCTGTTAGATCAAGTAAAGGTGAATTTAAACCTGGAATGATAACCTTTGGGGAATATAATGATAGACAACCCTGCCTTATTTACTCATGGGACCCACTCTTTGACCCATTATACACACCAGATGTATAAGAAAGTAAATATGCCACAGTTTTTAGTCCTTCCTGATGTGTACAACTTCCTAATATAACAAATATAACTCCAATTAACCAGAAAAACTTAATGTGGGCATGGTCTGTACAAGCATTTTTTGAATCCAAATTTACAGAACCCAAATGTACCGTGCCTCAAGTAGAAGATAGTCCTTTATTCAATTGCTCAAAGGTTATAACATGCAAAGAAGGACCAGGAGATCCTCCAGAAACGTGGTTTTCACTTAGAATTAGAACATTGATAAGAGACGTGTACTTGTTGGAGATGCCCCTCTAAAGGCTGGAGAAATCAGGATGAATCCTGTAACTCAACCTACAAATACCTTCTTAATCCCTGCGGAGTTCCCTATACCCACTACCCAATCCACAGTACCCCAATAAATACTAAACCAAAGATCACCATCCTTGATCATGCAGACAATACTGATTGTAAAACTGCAAAATATATAGCCCTTCTGGGAATGGCTTGGGGGTGCTCTGATGGAAAGTTTTATTCACATTTGTCATTAGAGCAACATGCTGGACTTAGGTGTGGACCTGGAATTCCCTCTCTTTGCCCTAGATGTGTCTTTACTTTCACTAAAGTGTCTAAAGAACGTCATTATCACAGTGTTATTCCCTCTTCAAAAGCAACACAAAGACCAGAATGGGCAATTAAAGGAATTGATTTTCCAGATTATTACACCACCGGACAAAAAGCATCCCTTTTTCTTGAGAATTTCTTTAACCCCTATGTCACTTTAAAAAGATATCAATTTATATTAGAAGATATTACCTGGCAATTAAGTGTTTTAAGCAATTGGACACAACATGCATTTGGAGAATTAAACACTTGAGTCCAGCAAACTACTAAGATGACATTGCAAAATAGATTAGCATTAGATATGTGACTGTTAAAAGAACAAGGTGTTTGTGGAATGTTAAATTTATCAGAAACCGAATGCTGTGTAACAATTTATAATGCTTCGACCTCCATTGAGGAGGCACGAACAACGAGAGAGATAAGTAACCACGCTAGAAATTTGTTTTATGCAATGCAACCGCAAGAAGTGTTAGATGGATCATGGGTTACCAACATCCTAGAGTCCTTTGGACTCACCGGATGGGGAAAATGGATAGCACAAATTGGAATAGCAGTTGTCATTGGAATTTTGTTCCTAATTATTGGCATTGGACTAGTTAAATGCATGATAAACCACTTGCTCATTTCCTTCTCTCCCTCTGTTTGCTATATTCATATTACCACCACTGAAGAAAATTACATCGATGTGCCGAGACACAATGTCAAATCACGGGGTGGCATGTAACAGACAGATAACATAGAAATGCCAAAAAATAATGTTTCACGATTGTTTCTGCCTGTCAAAAAACTTCCTACCAAAAATTTTTTGACAGCTTTCTACCAGAAGTTCTCACCAGAGCTTCCTGCTGGAGTTTTCCTGCCAAAAGATCCTGTTATTGTTCATGGTTATCATATCTCTTTGAACATCTGAATAGGGCTACATGCCAAGAAATCACATACAACCTCCTTTGAACACTATAAAAGTTGAGGAAAAATTTGAGAAAGGTAGGGAAAGAGGAGTGGGAAAGACAATTGGCTACTGCAGCCAAGAGTCTCTCCCCACCTCACCCTCACCTTTTCTCCTGCCACCATATGCTGCCTGCCTGCCACCGGAGAACTGGAAGTCTTCCGGCCTGGAGAGGACTGAGACCCACCATGCAACATGCGTGAGTTATATCTACCCTTACCATAGTTCTGAGGGCTGAAAGGAGTAGTTGAACGGGACCCTGCACGGCCTGGGATACAGCTCGGCGTAAGCAGTGAAACCCACATCCTGGCTGCATTCCAGAGAGCTAAAGCTGTTAAGACACCCCCACGCATGCCCCCCCACCCCCACCCCCTGCAGTTAAAGAGATAACATAGGAAAAAGCAGGAGAGACAGAGAAAAAAAAAAGGCAGAAAACTGCTTCTCCCCCCCCACACACATACAGATCAGCTCGGTGAAAGGTAGTTTTTGGTGGTATCTTTTCTCTGCTTCTAGAAGTAATGTTAGCATTTTCCACCTTTTCTTTTTTTTTCCTCTTTCTCTTTGCATCTCTTAGTAATTAATAAAATCAGTTTTGGTATCAACAGATAACTTGTATGAGTTTTAATTTTACTCAAGGGAATATTCAAATCTGAAGTTCTTTCTGCAACATTTGAGCAGATTGTAACACCAGGGAAGTGGTCACAGCACCAAGCTTGCAAGAGTTCAAGAAGTGTTTGGACAACTCTCTCGGGCATATTATGTGATTCTTGGGGCTGTCCAGTGCAGAGCCGGGAGTTGGACTTCAATGATCCTTGTGGGTCCCTTCCAACTCAGGATATTCTATGATTCTATGAACTGACTGCAATCCCCCATTCTCCATCCCCCTGTGCCGCTGTGGGGAGGAGGTAGAGTGGAGGGAGTGAAGTTGAGCCCAGGAAGAAAGGAGGGGTGAGGGGAAGGTGTTTAAAGATTTGGTTTATCCTCATTATCCTACTTTGATTAGATTAGTAATAAATTCAATAATTTCCCCAGTTGAGTCTGTTTTGTCCGTGATGGTAATCAGTGAGTGATCTCTCCCTGTCCTTATTTCAACATATGAGCCTTTCATTATATTTTCTCTCCCCAGTCTAGGTGAGGACAGGAGTGTCAGAGTGGCTTTGATGGACACCTGGCATCCAACCAGTGTCAACTTGTCGTGGTGGGACATCAGTCATGAGTTAGAATGATGGTCTTTCAGAAATCAGTGTGCACATGATTTACTGAAAAAAATTTCAACATTTTTTCTGTCTTTCTATACAGTACAAAAAAGTTTTTCTAACAAATAAATGAAGCTTCAATTCTGTGAACACAGACATACAATACTTTTTCCACACACAGAGCTACTACTTTGTTAGGAGTACACATGAGAATCACATTATCTACAATGTTCAAATGTAGAACAAGGGAGAACTACTTACCTCTGCAGAGGAAAGAATTAAACAGGAGTAGATTACTATGAAAACATTTATATTATTTCCTTAAAATTTTTAGTTAGAAACATTTTAAATAGCTGCAATGTTTTAATATTCATGGCACTCCTCTAAACTTCTGTTATAAAACCATTTTTTTGTTACACATCAGCTAGTTTTTATATAAGACAAGGTTTCAAGCTGGGAATATACTTACATAGACTCAATATCTTTTTCTTTTTTCATTATTCCTGAAAAACCAAAAGGTTTCCTCTTTCGTGGTTTTATCCCTGTGAAACAAACACTTTTCATTTAAAGATCAAAGAAATGAGTATATATGTCAATGTCAGACACTGGTGCATACCAATGCCAATACCTTTTAAATGCCGCCATGACAAGTGATACAAAAATCTAACAGTGGAGGTAGGTATGGAGCTAAACTAAATGAACAGAAGAATAAACTAAGGGAACATTATTCCAATATGTTGTTCAGTAACATAATGTGCCACTTTGGGATGGGACAGAGTTATTTTCTTCACAGTAGCTTGTATGGGGCTGTGTTTTGGATTTGTGCTGAGAACAGCGTTGATAACACAGGGATGTTTTCGTTATTGCTGAGCAGTGCTGACACAGAGTTAAGGCCTTTTCTGCTACTCACACCACTCTACCAGTGAGTAGGCTGGGGGTGCACGAGAATATGGGAGGGGACACAGTGGGGACAACTGACCCCAACTGATCAAAGAGATATTTCAGACCATATGACATCATGCTCAGTATATAAAGCTGGGGGAAGGAGGAGGTAGGGGGGACGTTAAGAGTGATGGTGTTTGTCTTCTCACTGTTATGCATGATGGGACCCTGCTTTCCTGGAGATGGCTGAACACTTTCCTGCCCATGGGAAGTGGTAAATTAATTCCTTGGTTTGCTTTGCTTGTGCACGTGACTTTTGCTTTCCCTATTAAACTATCTTGATCTCAACCCACAAGTTTTCTCACTTTTACCCTTCTGATTCCCTCCCCGATCCCACTGGAGGAGAGACAGCAAGCGGCTGTGTGGGGCTGAGTTGCCTACCAAAAACACATCAGCTTCATAAAAAAAAAAAAAGATATGGTTCACACAACACATTAATAACATAAACTTTTATAAAACTCATCTCTGTTTTACATCCAACTCTCCAAGCTGGGTATGCTAGACTGTCACTTATTTTATAGAAGATGGGTGCGCTGCCAGATTTGAGGAAAGGGACTCTGCTCACAGAAACTCAACAGGAGCTATTGATCCAGACAATCTTGAATAGCCAATGCACTTAGAAACTGAACTCAACTACTGCAGTTCAGTACCCTGTTCTTATTTCCCTGCATGTTCCTGATACCTGTAAGCCCCTGTCTATCCTAAAAAGTAGCATCTTGGTCCTGTAAAAACTAACGTCTCTTGGCTTCCCAGCTGATGCTGACTTCATGATTTCCCAATGCTGTAGCCAGCTCTAATGCTGTCTCCCTCTGAGTCTAGAACCACGGCTTCTCTTTGTCTTTTCTTCCCTGGTTTTAGCACTGGATATATATAGCTTCAGTAAAGAAAAAAGTTTGCTTTCATACCCATTTAATGCACTAAAATACATTTAAATATTCCATCAGACTTACTGCCATGTCTGATTCTTTCCCCATTTTTTGCTGAATCAAAGTAGACTGCCAAACTTGAAACAAAATGACCAAGTGCAAGCATCTGATCCAACTAGTCTACAGTTTTATTTTGATGTAAGATACTACCTACAGCAAGACTTTAGGTAAAATGGTGGAAATAATTTGGTTTCTATAATTTAACAACTGACAATTTGAGCACATCATTAAAAAAACCCTCAGTATTCCCATTTACAGAAATACATTACACAGAACATAAGGAATCTCTTTACTTTTAGAAATATTCAGGGTGAAATTAATCAAAACTTCTCACAAATCAGGTAGCTATAAACTCAGCCATATCTTATAATTTAATAGAGACAGAAATAGCTTCAAAATTATTTTTAAATGCTAGCCCGGGATTTAGTTCCTTTCTGTGCTTTATCCAGACCAAAACAATGACAAATGGAATGTGAGAGTAGTTTCTTAACATGTATCGCCTTTGCTTCAGTCAGAAGGCTTATCATAGAATCCCAGAATGGTTTGGGTTGGAAGGGACCTTAAAGATCATCTAGTTCCAACCCTCCTGCCATGGGCAGGGGCACCTTCCACTAGACCAGGTTGCACCAAACCCCATCCAACCTGGCCTTGAACACTTCCAGGGATGGGGCAGCCACAGCTTTCCTGGGCAACCTGTTTCAGTACCTGACCATTCTCACAGTAAAGAATTACTTCCTCATAGCTAATCTAAACCTACCTGCATAAAGTATTTTAGGTCTCATTTCCATAGAAGTTTGTTTCTCAAAAGAAAAACAGTTTTTTGGTCTATTGGAATATAGAAATTAAAATGTGAATATTCTTCTCTCCTCAGGTTCAGGTCCTATCCACATGATTCTTAGGTAAATAACTATGCTACAGCAACTCACCTTCAACTGCACTGGATGTGTTACATTCCTCAAATTCAATAGGACCTTAAAGAAATAAAAACAAAGATAAATATTAGGTTGAATTTAATCTCAAATGAAGGTTAAACCCTAAGATATTTTAACAACTATTAATATTTTCTGAAAATACTAAACAATATAAATAAAAATTTAGGTGGCAGCTGAAAACCACAATTTCTCTGCCAATGGTCAGACTGCAAAATCATACATGTACAGTGAATCATTAAATATTTTCACTCTTTCATACTGAAAAAATTAAAATACTAGTGCACATTGTCTAAATGCAATTTAATTTCCTATGTTATTATAACCACATGAAAAATTTCTGATTTATTTCCTCTTCTCATTCAAAATTGAATCTATAATATAGTGTAAGGCTTTTAACTTATCTTCTTTTAATGAACAAGAGCTATGTAAAAAAAATCAAAAAGATAAAAGCATGACAGGAAGTATGTGGGAGACTGGTTACCCAGGACATGGAGAAGGCTGAGGTACTGAACAACTTTTTTGCCTTGGTCTTCACAAACAAGTGCTCCAGCCACACTGCCCGAGGCACAGAAGGTGAAGGGCAGGGATTGGAAAAATGAAGAACTACTAGCTGTAGGAGAAGACCAGGTCTGAGACCCACAGTTGGACTTGATGATCTCAAAAGTCTTTTCCAACCTTAACAATTCTGATTCTATGAAAAACAGTGTGGCCAGTAGGTTGAGGGAAGTGATTCTTCCCCTCTACTCTGCTCTGGTGAGACCCCAACTGGTTTACTGCATCCAGTTCTGGGGCCCCCAACACAAGAAAGATGTAGACCTGTTAGAGCGAGTCCAGAGGAGGTCCAGGATGATCAGAGAGCTGGATTACCTCTCCTATGAAGATAGGCTGAGAGAGTTGGGCCTGTTCAACCTGAAGAAGAGAAGGCTCCGGGGAGACCTTAGAGCAGCCTTCCAGTACTTAAAGAAGGCCTACAAGAAGGCTGGAGAGGAACTTTTTGCAAGGGCATGTAGTGATAGGACAAGGGGGAACGGCTTTAAACTGAAAGAGGATAGGTTTAGACTGGATATTAGGAAGAAATTCTTTACTGTGAGGGTGGAGAGGCACTGGCTGGAACAGGTTGCCCAGAGAAGTTGAGGGGGCCCTGAGCAATCTAGTCTAGTGGAAGGTGTCCCTGCCCATGGCAGGAGGGTTGAAACTGGATGAGCTTTAAGGTTCCTTCCAACCCAAACCATTCTGTGATTATATCATTCTATAACTATAGCCCTAATTTTGAGATTCATGTTTTTTCTAACTGTTTCCTCTTCATAGCCAATTATCTGGACAGCTAAAAATTATGTGCAGAATTCTAAACATAGCAATAAAGAAGATAAAAAGCTTTTAAAAAATCTTTAAGACTACACAGGACAAAAAAGCTGAGAGCACTGGTTAAGTGCCCTATCTAAATAAATTTGAGATGAACTCAATCCCTTAACTGAACTAGGAGTAGTTTGGTACAGGCTCCAAAGGACAGAAAAACCTGAGCTGTAGACAGGCCAAGAGTTTCTCTAGTTCCAATCCATTCTCTGAAAACCCACAAAGGGGCAGAGTGACCCAGTGCGCATCAATGCATACAAGCTTGGAACACCAATCATGCAATGAACACATGAATAGCAGGTGGTTTTTCCAAGACTCATTTATCAAGGAACAAAGAAAATTGTGTGTACAAGGAGTCTCATGCATACCTTTCCCATTGTATGCAATTTGACTACAAGCCAACCACTTTATTCCATAAATATGACAGGCTAAGTGAGCCTTCTTTGAGCTCTCCCTGCTAAGCATCTGGCTGCATGGCAGTGATCTCCCCTTGAGCTGGGATGCCTCTCAAGGTTGCTCCTCGAGGTCAAGAGATCTCTTACCAAGTACAGATCTTTGGTAAGTGACTGATATTGCTTATAACATCATAATATAGACTAAGATTTTGTCTTGGTAACTTTGATTCTGCCTTGGTAGTTTTGAATCACTGTTATATCCTTTGTGCAGTACACTAATAGAGTGAACCTTGCCGTCAAACTTTGTCGCACTTTTATATTTCAATAAAACTACTTTTGCCAATACTTTAGGCTGTGGTTCTTTAAGTGGTCTAAATTGCCCATTAATGACAAATTGGAGTAGTTAGGAGAATCCTAAATCAGAATTCGTGGCAAGTTGAGACAAGGTAAGTCAGTTGTCATTGCAAAGGGCAATTCTAACCCTCATTAGAACCATAGAATTGTTAAGGTTTGAAAAGACCTTGAAGATCATCAAGTCCTACTGTTAACCCAGCACTGCCAAGCCCATCACTAAACCACGTCCTCAAGTGCCACATCTACATGCTTTTTGAACACTTCCAGGGATGGTGAATCCACCACTGCCCTGGGCAGCCTGTTCCAATGATTGACCACTCTTTCCATGAAGAAATTTTTCCTAATATCCAATCTAAACCTCTCCTGGTGCAACTTGAGGCCATTTCCTCTTGTCCTGTTACTTGTTACCTGGGAGAAGAAACTGCCTCCCACCTGGCTACAACCTCCTTTCAGGTAGTTGTAGAGAGTGATAAGGTGCACCCTCAGCCTCCTTTTCTCCACACTAAGCAACCCCAGTTCCCTCAGTCATTCCTCATCAGACTTGTGCTCCGTACCCTTTAACAACTTTGTTGCCCTTCTCTGGACACACTCCAGCACCTCAGTGTCTTTCTTGTCATGAGGGGTCCAAAACTGAACCCAGGATTTGAGGTTCAGCCTCACCAGTGCCAAGTACAGGGGAACAATCACCACCCTGGTCCTGCTGGCCACACTGTTGCTGATACAAGCCAAGTTTAGCATCTTTGCACTGTGACATAGGGGTTATTACTTATCTTTCTGTAATGATTTTGATGGAATATACAAAAGTTTATATATGCATATGTTAAAGATAATAATAATAATAATAATAATAATGGCCAGTCTTCGCGAACAAAGATCTGGGGAAAGGTCTTTTACCTTTCCAGCCTGCGCAATGGATTTTTTAGGTGAGACACAGCATGCGCTGAACTGAGCCCACCCTTTAATCCTAAGGTTCATCTGCCGGGGCCAAGCAAGCTTGGACAATGGCAGTGAGGTCCTCAGGACGTAGGTTTGTTTAGAGTGACCTTCTCATAGATGGATGGCCTCACAGGGCTAACGGGTTCCATCTGCCCGGGAGACCGAGGAATCGAACCCGGGTTGCAGCAGTGAGAGTCCTGCATGCTAACCACTAGGCCACCAGGGGTCTCTATGTTAAAGATAAGACAGAGGAAAAAAAAAACCCTACAAAGCTGTTCCCAATTCTATACTCTAAGGTAGCCAAACTTCCCTCCCCCACCATTGCACCTTATGCAACTACTTTAGGTGAGACACTGAAATCTTGAAAATTTAATTACAAGCAACTGGAAGTAAATAGATTGTAGAAACCTCAAATACAGAAACTTCTCAAAATACACATGCTAATAAGTACTTTAATTTATTTACCTTTATTATGAAATTACAATTATTCTAGAGCATACACCATAAAATAAAAGGTGTACTTGCAAGCATTTTCCAGTGTTTTCACTTGAACTTTTTCAGTCTTAAAATAAGTAGCTGATATAAACAGATTTTAGACACAAGCTTCAGATGTTTTTAAGTAGTAGAACATAGCAAATCATTGGACATGCCACAGTGAAATTAAAAAGTAATTTAGCTGTGAATTAACATTGTGAATTGCACAACTGGGAGTAACTGCATGAAATAAGTACCTCATATGGTTCTATTTGTAATGTAACTCCTAACGTATATTTAACTCTTACAGTGTAAATCTGTGTTTAATTCAGTATAACCACTATATTTTTATAGAATTTCTCAAACTTCAAATGAAAAAAATTATTCTTTTGTCAAAAAAATAGAAAGACAATTGAGAATCTGATGATGTCACTTGATGTTCGCTAATGCTAAACAAATTTAATTATTTTAGACATTAGATAAAATCTACCAAATATTTTCTCTAAAAATTTGCAGAGATGTCATAATTTTTTTTTATAAAAAAGGTGTGCTCAAAGTTATTACTTGTATTTATTGTAATTAAGACCAAGTCTGCAAAATTTTCCCTGCCAGTAAAAAAACCTGGGAGTAGAATTTCATCAAACATCATAATGTAATTGTTTAGCTTCCAAATGAAGCTCTTGAGGGCAGAATATCAAAAGGCCAATCTCAAAGCAGTCTTAAATGCCATTTAAGTTTCTTTACCCTTCCCAGCTATTAAGACTGATATTCAGACTTTTAAGACTCTCACACTAATGATTAAAATATATAAATATTCCAGGCTCAAGTAAAACCAATCCTTATTTCAAATCTCTATCTTCAATCTTCACTTCTATCATAATAATATATAATGGCCAGTCTTCACGAACGAAGATTTGGGGAAAGGTCTTTTACCTTTCAAGCCTGCGCAATGGATTTTTTAAGTGAGACACAGCATGTGCTGAACTGAGCCCACCCTTTAATCCTAAGGTTCATCTGCCGGGGCCAAGCAAGCTTGGACAATGGCAGTGAGGTCCTCAGGACGTAGGTTTGTTTAGAGTGACCTTCTCATAGATGGATGGCCTTACAGGGCTAACGAGTTCCATCTGCCCGGGGGACCGAGGAATCGAACCTGGGTCGCAGCAGTGAGAGTCCTGCATGCTAACCACTAGGCCACCAGGGGTCCCACTTCTATCAGAAGATTTTTTTAACAACACAAAGTTTCTGTATTTTGTCCATTACAGTTGCCTAACACTTGTCTTTGAGAGTGTTTTATTTACAACTTGGTAAGAGACAAATACTCATGCTTAGTACTGAAACACACACAGATATGATGATCAGATTAGTAATTTTAATTTGATTTAATAGAGGCCAGCTTTCCCCCCAAAACTTCACCTTACTCTTGCAACATTGTATTCTTTTCTCATTGAGAAGACTATAAAACACAATCTGAAAAACTCTCAGTTACTGAAGAACTGGCAGAGATAGTAATGAGATGGAAGCTATGCAAAAAAATTCAGTAAGCAGGTCCCACTTTTCTCTACAAAGCCAACTTGGAAATTTTAAATACACTTGTTACGACCTGCCCTACCAGGCAGGAGTAACTTTTGATTTATTATTAAATCCCTTGGAGTAAATTAAAGTAAAACAATACTAGATTATCAGTGTTTGCAGATATATATATATATATATATATGATTTATTTTAGAACAATTTGGTTGCAAAGGAAAACAGGTATGTAGCCGTTTTGATTGTTATTATCTACAGTAACATGGCAATATAAAGCATAAAGGTATTATAAAGGAAAACAGGTATTTAGCCATTTAGGTTGCAATATAGACACCCAAGAAAATGTGCAAGGGAAAAGAGAGAAAGAAAGAGAGAAAAGAAAAAAGTTTTATAGAGATTCAAAGGTCTCTGCCAAACTTGGCTGTTGTTGTCGTGAGTGTCTTGGTCCATTGGGGAGTGGTGGAAGAGAGAAGCCCACACAAAATTCAGTGGGTTTATATACCCTGTGAAACCCTCCTGTGTGTGGGGGGGGCTGCTTTTGCAGAGCCTAGAGGTACTGGTTTTTGCAAAGTCATTTAACCTTGGGGAAGGGGGGCTACCCCGGAGGCACTGCTGCTAAAAGCCAGACATCCTCTAGGGCAGTGATGGGTGAGTGCACAAAAGGCTGCTTTTGGCACAGCCTGGCTCATAGGAGATAAGCATCACATAGCCAAAGTCTGGTCTCCTTTAGATACACATCACACACCTAAAAGAAGCGTCACACACCCAAGACTTTGCCCCTAGGGCCTCACAAATCTAAAAGCTTGTGGGCTATGGCCTCCTCCCTTCAGCCTTATCTTCAATCCCCTGGCAGGAGGCTTGCACAACTCTCTCCAGTAGCAATGTTTTAAGGCAATTTAAAAAGTCCAGTTCCTCACAACCACCTCGTGTCTTAAAACATTGATTTCTCTTCTGTTGCTCACTCCAAATCTTCTTTGAGAGTGGTGACTTTCACATAGTAGACAGAAGGAGAAAAGAAAGAGGAAAGGGAAGAGATAGCATGAGTGATCATACAAAGGACAATGACTATACCAATCATTAAAAATATAAAGCAATAAACAATGACATTCCTATTTTTGCTAACCATGCTCCCCACCCCCTGAGTCCCAGAGATACTAAAATGGATTGTAGCCAAGAGCTTGGGTCCAGCCATTAAACCAGTCTTTCAGTTGCATTGCTTGTGGAAGAGTTCTCTGGTCTGGTCAGTGATTTCCTTCATCTTCTGTTGTTCTTCTTCTATAGAGGTGGTGGCATTATAAATGGTGATACAGCATTCCCCTTCATTCAAATTTACCATTACACATACACCATGTTCTTTTAACAATAACATATCTAAAGCTAATTGGTTTTGTAATGCCATCTTTGATACCTGTTGTACCTGTGTATTTAATTCCCCAAAGGCACAGAGAGTCCAATTATTTTAGACGTACTGACCAAGTGATGTTTTCCAAGATAAATTGGTGCCTATTAAGGGCAACATATGGGATAAATATGTTTTCTAACATTAGAGACACTTTCATTCCCCATGTGTAGTAGTCAGATACTTGAACTCCATGCACAGTCCATTCAGGCTGAGCTTGGGGTCCATTATTTTCCCTGCACTTCTTATTACATGGTGAGGAAAAATTAAAAACCATCCTAGGACACATGGTAGGAAATACAATAGTACGTCAGAGTCCAGCCATATCATACATGTCCAAGTGAGAGTACATTTTCCCATCTGAACGTGCCCATACAGAGCTGAATATTTGGTTTGTGAACACTGAAACAGGTCACTCTCTTTTGGTCAGGGTCATGGGTGACAGAAATACTGCAGGACAGTGCTGTTTCTGAATTTTTATAAGACCCCTACATCTTGGTTTCAATAGCCATAGTTGGGATAGTCCCAACAGGTACACGTCCCAAATAAAAGTTCTCAGCTCTGAGAGGTACCAGGTCTCTATGGTTTACCTGCTCCTGTGGTGCAGTTTATTATATGAGAGCATTTAAGAGGGAAGTCTTTAATTCATTTTGGATAACATTTCCACGACTCCTCATTCTCCAGCACATTGTCTCTCCATTAGGTAGTTTCACCAACCGGTCCTTACATTCTGATTTTTCCACTTCCCATTCTATTACCTCTCCTGTGTGGGCCTTGGAGGTCTCTTGTAAGGGAGGTGGGGAGTCAAGGATTTCTTTCAGTGATCAGGTCCACTCATAATTTTTTCGGCTAATTCGATGAGGAATTCCTGGGTTATTGGGGATTTGTATACACCGTCCTGCATCCCAGGGTATATTGTATTCGTGCTCAAAAAAGTTACCCTTGGCTGGAGGATCCCACCATGGTACCAATGCACAGGAAATAGCAGTAGCATTTCATAATGTACTGTCTAATAATTGATAATGTTTGGTTCCATAAACCGTTCCAGGAAGGTGTTTTAGTTTAACGAGACAGAAATGTTTCATTAGGAGGGCGGGATATGGGAAAAAAACAATCTCCTTCCTCTGAGTAATTATAACTTCAAAATCAAGAGGCTCCAGTTGAAAGGTGTGGAAAAGAAAAAAATAACAACTCTTTATTAAAGAATATATTTATATATATAGGTAACACAACAAAAAAACCCATGCAACAATCCCGTAACTCAACTTCCACCAAAAACAATTAAGTCCTTTTTACCTATCGGCACAGTTATAACCACACCGAGCAAGGGGTGCTGTTGGGCCTCCAGAGGAGCAGAGGCTGCAGTTGCTCACTGATGGTTGGCAGGTGGCGCTGTTGGGCTCTGGTGGCTGCCGCGTCCGCAGCAGGGGGAGGGGGGCACGCGTGTGGGAGCGGCTAGGTCAGTCCAAAGCACCCCCCGGAGGGGTGGGGGCAGCTGGGTCGGTCCAAGGCACGTCCCAGGGGGCGCGGGAGGCAGCTGGGTCAGTCCAAAGCACCCCCCCAGAGGGGGCATGGGCCACTGCCGGCACAGGAAAGGAAAAGGGGGGAAGGGTGGTTTACTCCTGTGGACTCATGTTGTCAAAAGCGGGCTCTGGTCAGAACCCTCTTTTTTTGACGATAAGAGTAGGCTGCTGCCAACATGGGGAAAGAGGAGGGGGAAGGCCAAGTGCCGACAGGGACTCTCCTCCTGACCTCCTTCACCAGACTAGTAATCCCAAAAAGCTCAGCTGAACCCCTCCAGCCTCACCCTGCGCGCCTCCCAAAAAACGCCAAAAAAGGCAAAACAACCCCTAAAACCCGAGCACCTCCCAGCCAAAAGCTGCCAACTCCCCCTTCCCTCTCTCACTGCAGCTACCACTTCGGCCAAAGCCACAAAGCAAAAACCTACCTTCCCCCCTTGCCTAGGGGAGAGGAAAATAAGAGTTCTGCTTCTTGCAGAGAGAAGTCATTAGCATTTCAGTGGGACAGTCATTAAGGTCTAAGTTGATAAGGGATGATCAAAACATGAAGTCATGACGAAGATTGTAGCATTAATTGCTTGCTAAGAGCTAACTTTTAGATCGGATGTTGTTAACCTTAGAATAAGGGCCTTGCTTGCTTATGTTAACTTACAGACAGGATACGGTTAACTTTAGAATAGGATTTTGGCAGAAACAAAGACCTTGGAGAATGACTAGAGGGGCTTTGAGAGACCTTGAAGCTTGATAAGAGGGGTTTCGAGAGGAAGAAACCAGTTGAAACCGGTTTTGTGGTGAAGAGTCAGTGCCAACTCAGCAGTTCTTTTCAAAGGTGAAAAGCGCAAAGTGAGGAAGACTTCTTACTTCATCTAAAAGACCCCTCGGTGAAGACCCCTAGGGGGCGTTCTGAGGCAGAGTTATAGGAGTGGTGTATGTTAATGATTTCCCCCAAATAATTGTAATATCCCCTCCGAATTCTCAGGAATGTGCTGACAAAGTTAATGCACATGTAACACAACTAATGCATATGTAACACTGTATCGCATAAAGGAAACTAAACCGAGCAATGGGTGTGCATGATTCATGGCTAGGCTTCGCGAACGAAGATTTGGGAAGGGCTCTACCCACGTTTCTTCAAGCGCATTGGTGGCTAAAAAGGCCAATATGAGAAAGGCATGTCCAGTTGCAAAAGACACAGCAGAAAGACTCCTTAGGTGGAATATTCTGCAAGGCTCGATTCTTTCTGCGTTGTCTTTTCTCCTCAAGGGTGATCCTGCATGCTTTCTCAAAAGCATCAGCAGCATTATAGATGGTCTGTCTCCAGGCCTCCCGATTGGAGGCCAGAGTAGACCAGTTATGGTGATCAATATGGCCGAGGCTGAGATGTTGTTTCAGGGAGTCCTTGTATCTTTTCTTCGGGGCTCCTCTCTTGCGGCAGCCAGTGGCAAGTTCACCATAAAGCAGGATCTTTGGGAGGCGGTGGTCCTTCATCCTGGAGACGTGCCCTGCCCATCGCAACTGCGTTCTCAGTAGCATGGTCTCAATACTTGTGATTGTCGCCTGTTCAAGAACAGATGTATTGGTCACATAATCTGACCAGTGGATGTTTAGGATTGTACGGAGGCAGCGTTGATGGAAGCATTCTAGGAGTCGCAGGTGGTGGCGGTAGATGACCCATGATTTGGAACCTTATAAAAGAGTAGACAGCACTATGGCTCTGTAAACACTGATCTTGGTACTTTTCTTCAAGTGTTTATTACGCCATACTCTTTTATGAAGTTTTCCAAAAGCACTATATGCCTTCTCTAACCTGTTGTCTATCTCCCCGTCAATCTTACCATCAGAGGAGATGAGGTTGCCTAGGTAATTAAACTGTTGGACTGATTTGAGTTCTGATTGGCCAATGGTGATGTGGGGATGATGGAGGACTTCCTGAGGTGCAGGTTGATGGAGAACTTCTGTCTTCTTTAAGCTGACTTCCAGCCCAAAGAGCTCAACAGCGTCTGCAAAGCAGGATGTTAAACGCTGCAGGGCTGCTTCTGTGTGGGCAACAAGGGCGGCGTCATCAGCATAGAGCAGCTCCCGGACAAGATGGTTTAAGGTCTTGGTGTGGGCCTTCAGTCGCCTTAGGTTGAATAGGCTTCCATCAGTACGATATCGAATGTAGATACCATCCTGATCATCGAGGTCTGCCGTGGTCCTTTGGAGCATCATGCTGAAAAAGACTGTGAATAGGGTAGGAGCGAGAACACAACCTTGTTTCACACCATTCTTTATTAGAAAGGGCTCAGAAAGTGTGTTGCCATATCTGACTTGGCCGTGCTGATCCTCATGAAGTGAGATGATCATTTTAAGGAACTTGGGGGGGACAACCTAAGCATTCCAAAATCTGCCAAAGACCTTTTCTGCTCACAGTATCGAAAGCCTTGGTGAGATCGACAAAGGTTACATAAAGACCTTGGTTCTGTTCCCTACACTTCTCTTGCAGTTGTCTGAGAACAAATATCATGTCTGTAGTGCTCCTGTTGGTTCTGAAGCCACACTGACTTTCAGGTAGAATTCCTTCTGCTATAGTGGGTATTAGTCTGTTCAGGAGTATTCTTGCCAGGATTTTGTCAGCAATGGAGAGCAGAGTAATACCACGGTAATTTGAACAGTCTGATTTAGTACCTTTCTTCTTATACAAAGTGATGGTGACTGCATCTCAAAGGTCTGATGGTAGTTCGCCTAGTTCCCAACAGCGCACCACAAGCTCATGAAA
Organism: Neopelma chrysocephalum; assembly: GCF_003984885.1. Taxonomy (NCBI): domain Eukaryota; kingdom Metazoa; phylum Chordata; class Aves; order Passeriformes; family Pipridae; genus Neopelma; species Neopelma chrysocephalum. The sequence goes on along the minus strand of NW_020925358.1, from coordinate 379,111 downwards.
TTTAGCATGGAGTGCAAGGCCCCCATGTTTCCAGACTTCATGTGGAATTCCATCAACCCCACCTGCCTTGCCGATTTTCACCTGCTGTATGGCTTTGAGGGTTTCTCCTAAAGTGGGGGCAGTATCCAATTTGTATTTCACCGGTTGTTGTGTGATGGACCAAATTGCTGAGTCTTGGACTACACGGTTGGTACTGAAAAGAGCCTGAAAATGTTCAGACCATCTATTCAGAATGGGGGTTTTATCTGTCAGAAGCGTTTGACCATCTGCACTGAGTAGGGGGCTTTGGACTTGGTATGTAGGCATGTATGCTGTTTTCAGGGCCTCATAGAATCCTTTGTGATCCCCTGTATCTGTGCATAGTTGAGTTTTTGCAGCTAGATCGGTCCACCACTTGTTCTGGATGTCACGGAGTTTCTGTTGGAGCTTGCTGCATGCAAGACGAAAGGCTATTTTTCTTGCATGACAGGATGGCAGTGCAAGGTGTGCTTGGTGGGCAGTTCTCTTCTTCCTCAACAAGTCCTGGATTTCTTGATTGTTTTCATCAATCCAGTCCTTGTTCTTCTTGAAGGAGAACCCTATGGATTCTTCAGAGGACTGCAGGATGCTGTTTTTCATATGGTGCCAGAGTGTTTCAGGAGAGGGATCTAAAGAATCCATAGAATGATTTTCAAGCCTAGTTTGAAGATTTACCTGGAATCTATCTCTCACTGTGGCTGATTGGAGATTGTTAACTTGGAGTCTTCTCCTCTGGATACTGCCCCTTTTTGGTTTGAACTTAAGATTGAAGTAAAGTTTGCAGCGCACTAGTCGATGGTCTTTTTTGCATTCTTCACTAGGCATCACGCGGGTGTGATGGACATCGCGAACATCCCTCCGTCGCACCAAGACATAATCAATGAGATGCCAATGCTTAGATCTAGGATGTATCCAGGTTGTCTTCAGACTACTTTTCTGCTGAAAGATAGTATTAGTGATGGTGAGTTGTTGCTCCACACAGAATTCTAGCAGAAGGTGACCATTATCTTCGCAGTTTCCAACACCATGCTTGCCTAATACTCCTTTCCAGACTTCAAAGTTCTTTCCTACTCTGGCGTTGAAGTCACCAAGGGTAATGATCTTATCACCTGCAGGAACCTTTTGGGTACGGCGGCACAGGTCAGCGTAAAATTTATCTTTTTCAGCAGGGTCAGCTTGGAGAGTTGGGGCATATATACTAAAGAGGAAAACATGTTGCTTGTTGTGTAGTGGAAGCCGTAGGGAGATAATGCGATCAGAATGATCTGTCGGCAGATTTTCAAGTTTAGGAACAACAGAGTTTTTGATCATGAAGCCGACTCCTGAGAGATGTTTTTTGGTTCTGGTCTTACCTGACCAACAGAGTGTTTAACCAGCACCATGTTCTCTGAGGCTGCCTTCCTCGTGAAGAGGGACTTCACTGAGAGCAGCTATGTCGATGTTGAGATGTGATAGTTCGTGAGCGATTAGGGCAGAGCGATGGTCAGGGCGTCCACTATTCGCAGAATCAAGCATGGTTCTGATGTTCCAGCATGCTAGAGTCAGTTTGGTTACACCTTTGGAGGCAGGTGTATGCCTTTGTCTCTTGATCTTTGTGTGACGGCATTGGAAGAAGATGCCCGTTGGCTGCGGTTAACCAACTGGGTGAAGGTGGAGATGAGCTTTGGTTAGACCACCTTTTCTAGGCCCCTCTCCAAGTGGAGCAAGCAGTGCTGTCCTTGAAAAGTCTGCTTGGTCGTTCAGGGTGCTGCCCCAAGAGACTGTCATCTCCGGTCAGTCTCAAATGACCAATATCCTGAACCGCCTGCATGCCGGGTTGGGTCTGCGACTTCCAGTGCACCTTCCACCTGCCGTTTCAACCCTTGCCCGTTGCTACAGGACTTTTTGCATGTGGGTAAAGCCTTTGAGCCTGCGCAGTGGATTTTTTAGGTGAGACGCAGTATGTGCTGAACTGGGCTCACCCTTTAATCCTAAGGTTCATCTGCCAGGGTCGAGCGAGCTTGGATGGTGGCAGCGAGGTCCTCAGGACGTAGGTTTGATTAGAGTGTCCTTCTCTTAGATGGATGGCCTTACAGGGCTAAGCGAGCTCCATCTGCCCGGGTTTGGGATGAGAGTTGTCCTTCTCCTAGGATGACTGCCAGAAGGCTAATGAGCTCATCCTGCCCAAGTATGTATTGTATCTGACCCTACGGTTTTGATCAGTCTGGCATGGGTGACCCTACCGAAGGCATGTACCATCGCCAGCATAGCTCGCAACCACATAGGGTTACACAGGCTACATTACTATTAAAACGATTAGGACAAGTCTTTCACTTCCTACTTTTCTGCCACCTATCTATATTCAATCCCAAGGAAACACCCAGGAACAACCCTTTGTCCTGACCACCCTTGCAGGATGTAACAAATATATCCAGAACATACTGAGCCTGGGCAGTAGCTGCAGGTGAGCCAAAAACAAACAAGCGAACTGTCTCAGTTTGAAGATACTGGAATGTTTGCTAAAGAGGATGAGGTATGAGATAGACCAAACTTCTCTCTCTCAGCAATTGTAAGTTTAAAATTAAGGGGGCTTTAATCGAGGAAGTGTGGAAAAACAGAAGAAATAACAACCCTTTATTAAAAGATATATGTGTATTGGCAAGAACAGTAACAAAACATAAAAAAACAACTAAACAATAGTCCTGTACCCAGAAGTTCCCTTCAAACAAAAGAAAAAGTCTGAATACTTCTCTGTCTTTTAGTGCAGTTCTAATCGCGGTTGGCAGGGGGCACTGTTGGGTCTCTGGAGGTGCAGAGCCTGCAGTTCTCTGTGGTGACCTGCAGGGGGCGCTGTTTGGCTCTGGTGGTATAGTGGTCAGGTGCATTCCTTGAACTACGCTAAGGATTAATCTTATAAAACATGGAATTAAACAGGGTAGAAATAACGACCCAACAAAGGAGCACAAAAGAAGGAAGCCTAGCTGTTTCCACCACGTTTTCCCGAATAAATTAGTCCACCACCCCTCATTTAGTATTGATTGCCATTTTTGCACTGGTACACGGGCTATTTTTTGGATATTGGTCACTATATTTGTTATTGCTTCTCTATTATCATCTATTTGCAAACAACATTCTGAAGTATTAAATTTACCACACACCCCTCCTTCCTCTGCCAAGAGGTAGTCTAGCGCCAACCGGTTTTGGTATATGACTACTCTACTCTGGATTTGCTGGCAGACCAGTAATTTGGGAAGGGCATGAAGAAACTACTAGAAGATCCATTAGGTCTGGCAGAGCAATTTGACCAGTTTTTAGGACCTAATATATACACGTGGGATGAAATGCAATCTGTAATAGAGATATTATTTTCTGTAGAGAAGAGGGAAATGATCAGGGCAATGGGAATCCGTATTTGGGACTGGGAACATCCCCAAGGGGTGCACGGTCAAAATGGAGAGACAGAGACAAAAGACCCAGTTGATGGTAGCCACAGTTAAAGAGGTGAATAAACAAGTGGATAGGTAGGTTACAGATAGGAATGAATCTGTCTTGCCTGCCTGTACAAGAGGGGAAGGGAGAGTGCTATTATTGTGGGCAGAAAGGACATTTCAAGAGAGAATGCCCGAGGCAACAGAAGGACATCCGGGTCTTCCAACCACAGGAGTACTTGGACTAGGGGTGTCAGGGACTCTACCTCCTGGGGGTAGAAACAGAAAGGGAGCCCTTGATAAATTTGAAATTAGGACCCCAGAAGGAAGACACCACCTTTCTGGTGGATTCGGGAGCTCAACAGACCTGCGTAACTCAGCCCCCCTTGGGAGTAGAAGTATCTGACCTGAAAGTTCTTGCAATGGGAGCTAAGGGGGAGAAATTTAAAGTTTTTGTGGCACCCTCAGTATTGATATGAAGGAATGAGAAGACATTGAAAAGGGATTTATTAATAATGCCCCAGGCTGGGACAAACTTGTTAGAAAGAGATTTAATGGGGCCATTGGGGATAGGACTAATACCTCAGGGAAAAGAACTTAAACTTTTTGTATTAAGTGAGGGTTTAGATATAAATCTGCAGGTATGGGCCAAAAATGGGAATAGGGGGAGACTAAAAATAGAACCTTTTTCAGTAAAACTATATACGGAAGCTCCTATTTGAATTAGGCAGTACCCCATCTCCCTAGAAGGAAGAAAAGGATTATCCCAGATTATAGTAGCAAAACCAAATTTTTGTATGAGAAATTATTGGATAGTGCCTCCGAGAGAGATAATTGGGCAGACTATTCCTCAGAAGAGCAAGAAAAATTTGAGGAACTAAAAGAAATTTTGATTCAAGCTCTGGTATTGTCATTACTGGATCTGAAGAAACCTTCCGATCTTTATGTGAATACTTCGGAAGGTATAGCAAAAGGAGTAGTGACCCAGGAGTGGGGAGGGATCAGAAAACCAGTAGCCTTCCTATCAAAGTTCTTAGACCCAGTGATCAGGGGATGGTCAACCTGTGTGCAGGCGGTAGCAGCCACAGCAATACTGGTAGAAGAGACTAGGAAACTGACTTTTGGAGCAAAAATCAGAGTGTACACCCCACATGCAGTGAGAACAATTTTAACCCAGAGATCAGGATTACCAAACGAAGGTCAGAGATTTAATGGATAGTCCAATAAAAGGAGGAATGCATCTATTCACTGACGGTTCTTCAAGAGTGGTGGAAGGGAAAAGGAGAAGTGGTTACGTGGTGGTAGATAAGGATGGGTTCACCATAGTAGAATCAGGAGTCCTTCCAAGTGACTAGTCAACTCAAGTATGTGAAATATACGCTGTGATTAGTGCATTACGGTTAGTGGGGGAAGGAATAGGGACCATCTATACTGACTCGAGGTATGTCTGGTGAGTAGTGCATGTCTTGGGAAAAATCTGGTATGAAAGAGGTATGATGACATCTCAGGGGAAGAATTTGAGCCATTATGAACTTCTGGAAACATTGCTGGAGGAAATTCAGTGACCTCAGGAGATTGCAGTTGTGCATGTTAGAGGACACCAGAAAGGGAAGGATGTAATCTGTCAGGGAAACAGACAAGCTGATCAGGCAGCTCGGGAAGCAGCCTTGATTCATGACATACCTGGGGTTAGTTTAATGGCTCTAATGCCAGTGCCAAAAGAAATTTCACAACCGATATTCACTAAAAAGGAAGAACAGAGGTTAATTGAAAGAGGAACCCAAAAGAATGAGGAAGGAAAATGGTTCCTTCCGGACAGGAGACAAATGTTGTCCGAAGCAATTGCACAAGAACTATTAAAAGAGTTGCATAGCAGCACTCATTGGGGAGCCCAGGCTCTAGCAGAGATGTTCTTAAGGACTTATGGTTATTTGGGAATATATACCATCACAAAACAAACAACAGATCAATGTTTAATTTGTCAAAAGGTTAATAAGAAGGCACAAAGGGCCCGTCCCTCTGGGGGATGAGAACTTGCCAGCTGACCTTTCCAGAAAATCCAAGTAGATTTCACAGAATTACCTCTAATGCAGAGATGGAAATATCTGTTCGTAATTGTAGATCATCTAACTCACTGGGTGGAAGCATTCCCAGTCTTAAGAGCTACTGCACAAAGCACAGCTAAAGTATTATTGGAACAAATAATCCCTAGGTTTGGGATGCCTGAAACCATCGACTCTGATCGGGGACCACATTTCATCTCAAAGCTTATAAGACTGATATGCGAAGCCTTACAGATAGACTGGCAATATCACACTCCATGGCATCCGCAGAGTTTAAGAAGGGTGAAACGTATGAATCAGACCTTAAAGCGAACAATCACTAAATTAACATTGAAAATGGGACTCCCCTGAACTAAATGCTTACCTCTGGCCCTTTTTCAAATCAGAACAGCTCCCGGAAGAGATCTGAATTTATCTCCATATGAAATGTTATTTGGGCTACCTTATCCCATATGTTATAAAGATAGTAGTAAGACCCCCACTCTGGAAGTGGGTGATAAGCACCTCAAAGAATATATTACAGTGATAACAAAAAGACTAGAAGATCTAAGGCAACGAGGACTGTTGCCTCAAACTGAAATTGAAAATGAAAACACATAATATTTATTCAGGGGACTGGCTTCTAATAAAGATTTAGAAGGAGAAATCACTAAAACCAGAGTGGGAGGGACCTTACCAAGTAATATTAACTACTGAGACAGCAGTAAGGACAATAGAGAAAGGGTGGACTCATAGTGCAAGAATCAAAAGACCAGTAATGCCTCCCCAGCCGTCCCTAAATGGGAATGCCAAGGAGAGTACCCCAAGTTAAAAATAACTTGGAAGTAAACCTCTTGCAGAATTTGAGAAGGAGAAGCATTTCAGAAAGACAACTTCTTGCTGTGAAACGAAGTGGGATCTCTGGTTCATGGGAAGTGACACCAGTGAGGAAATTGGTAAAATAGATGCAAGTTGAATTGTAAGGGCAAGATACGAACACAGGAGATGGACTTACGTCTTACAGCAGTAAGTCTTACAGCGTAGAACAACCATATACCAAAACCGGTTGGCGCTAGACTACCTCTTGGCAGAGGAAGGAGGGGTGTGTGGTAAATTTAATACTTCAGAATGTTGTTTGCAAATAGATGATAATAGAGAAGCAATAACAAATATAGTGACCAATATCCAAAAAATAGCCCGTGTACCAGTGCAAAAATGGCAATCAATACTAAATGAGGGGTGGTGGACTAATTTATTCGGGAAAACGTGGTGGAAACAGCTAGGCTTCCTTCTTTTGTGCTCCTTTGTTGGGTCGTTATTTCTACCCTGTTTAATTCCATGTTTTATAAGATTAATCCTTAGTGTAGTTCAAGGAATGCACCTGACCACTATACCGATGGATCTGAAGAACGCTACACTTAGAAACCCTGAGACACAGAGGATCATGGTCCTACAGCCTGGCTCCAAGCAAGTAAAGAATAAGACCGAAGCACTAAAGATGCTAACTAAATGGGAACGATCTCGGAAGGACAATGGAAACATCTAATGTTGAGCTTGTAATAAAACCATGAAGAAAATGAAAAAGGGGGGAATTGTAGGAAATGAATAAGATGGTTTTATTACAAGCAGGGGTTTCCATGGTTGCCTCGTGCCGAAATACCTGGAGGTCATTTTATTTGGGGAGTTGGGGAGCCATTTTGTGGCTGAGGACTGGTGGGCTGCTTACTGTTCTGCTTACAGTTACCTAGTGCTGCTTACTGTTCTCCTTACAGGGTTGCTTAAAGTTACTTACTGTTACTTACAGTTGCGGTGTGAAGGCGGGCAAGAAAGTATGTGAGGCAGTAAGACCTGTCTGGGCTCACTGCCAAGGGACCATGCAGTCAGGGGCAGGGAAACAACTTGATAGGTTGGTTAAAATAACCAATGGACTGCAAGAAGAAGACTATATCACCTTTTAAGGAAGAAAAGAGCGAGGTTTGGCATGGGGGGAGCAAGGGAGTGGTTATGTAAATCAAAGGGTCTTAAAAAGGCTCTTCCCTCCCATTCAGGGTGTGCTTGGACCTAATCAGGAGTCTGGTGCACCCAGCGCACTGTTAATAAAGTTCTTTGTTTCACTTTATTTGGCTATCTCTGAAATTTTAATTAGAGATATTTCTCACAGAACCACAAGTAGCTTCCCACTTTCTCCACCAAACAGACCCCCATGCTGGCCTGCCTAGCCACTCTCGGGCCACATTTTCACCCACAGACTAGGAAAAACAACCAACTTTTACAACACCAAGGGTTCCCTCAAGAAAGTCGCACCCCAGTCCTACCAAGTACTCCCAATTTCTGGAAAAAAACACTTTACAGTTGTTAGCAAAATTGACTAAAAAGAACTGCTCTTTAGCTTACCTCTGTGAGAGGTTCTTAGGACCTGGCATTCTCAGGATCGGTGTGTGGGGAATTCTCCAATATATGCCAGGAGAAGAATTTCTCACAGGATGAAATTTCCCAATCCGAAGAGGTCACAGGTCCCAAGTTTTCCACCTTTTGGACATCAGCTGTTGCCTAAAGATCGGCAGCCAAAAAAAGATTCACTAGGCAAATTTAGTAGAGATAATAGAGCAGGTCTTTAATGAAGGCCTTCTGGTGTGGGGAGTACAAAGGCGCGCACACCCTATGTCCAGGAGTTCCACAATTTATTGTCTGATCTGAGAACCACTCACCCCCAGATCTACCTCCCAGGTATGCCTCCCTGGAAATTGAGTTGGAAGTCCTAAAACCCCTTTCTTCCTCATCTTCCTCTTCTTCACGGCACGTACTGTCTTTGGAGTTTCTCTAAGGTTCCGGGCTTGAAGATTGCTTTGACTATGATGGTATATTGTTGTTCAGGCCTGGGGTGCAAATGTTCTTAAACAGAAGGTTTTTACTACATAAAGGAGTCTAAACAATCCTAAAGAATTCAGAAAATTCCATATGAAATAGGGGAATAGGGTTTGGTAAGTGTTAACTACTGTTCTAAAGCGTGACAGACTATACAGTTACATTAAAATCTACAAAAAGCTAAAAATCCTAAAAATTCAAAGATATGAGCCTGGTAAAGTTAAGGAGAAGATTATTCTTGGAAGTATTGAAAAACACCTGAATGACAATGCAGTCATTGGTCACAGCCAGCACGGCTTCATGAGAGGAAAATCCTGCTTATCAAACCTGATTTCCTTCTATAACAAGGTAACCCACCTAGTTGATCTAGGTAAGCCAGTTGATGGTAATCTTTTTGGATTTCAGTAAGGCTTTTGATACTGTCTCTTACAGGATCCTTCTGGACAAAATGTCCAGCACACAGATGGATAAACACATCATGTGGTGGGTGAACAATTGGCTCAAGGGTCAAGCACAATGGTGTCACATCAGACTGGTGATCTGTCACTAGTGGGGTTCCACAGGGCTCCATCTTAGACTCTGTTCTCTTCAACATCTTCATAAATTACTTGGATGAAGGGCTGGAAGGGATACTATGCAAGGTTGCACATGACAGAAAACTCGGAGGAGCTTTTGACTTCCTCAAAGGCAGGGAGGCCCTGCAGAAAGACCTTAACAAATTAGAGGACTAGGCAATCACCAATCATATGAAGTTCAACAAGGGAAAGTCCCAGATTCTGCACCTGGGATGGGGCAACCCTGGATGTACATACAGACTGCGGAATGAGAGGCTAGAGAGCAGTGCCAAGGAAAGGGACCCAGGGGTCCTGGTTGATGGCAAGTTGAATATGAGTCAGCAGTATGCCCTGGCAGCCAGGGGGGTCCAACCGTGTCCTGGGGTGCATCAGGCAAAGCATCGCCAGCCGGTCAAAAGAGGTGATTGTCCTGCTCTACTCTACCACTGGTGTGGCCTTACCTTGAATATTCTGTGCAGTTTTGGTCACCGCAATATAAGAAAGATATAAAGCTATTAGACGGCATCCAAAGGAGGGCAATGAAGATGGTGATGGGCCTTGAGGGGAAGCTGTATGAGGAGTGACTGAGGTCACTTGGTCTGTTCAGCCTGGAGGAGACTGAGGGAAGACCTCATTGCAGTCTACAACTTCCTCATGAGGGGAAGAGGCAGTACAGGCACTGATATCTTCTCTGTGGTGACCAGTGACAGGACCTGAGGGAATGGCCTGAAACTGTGTCAGGGGAGGTTTGGGTTGGATATTAGGAAAAGGTTCTTCACTTAGAGGGTGGTTGGGCACTGGAACAGGCTCCTCAGAGAAGTGGTCACAGCACCAAGCCTCATGGTGTTCAAGAAGCATTTGAACAATACTTGGGCAGATGGTGTGATTCTTGGGGATGGTCCTGTGCAGGGTTAAGAGTTGGCCTCGATGATTCCTGTAGGTCCCTCCCAACTAAGCATATTCTGTGATGCTCCAATTCTTTGAAAATGTCACTGTTCAGCCAGGCTGACCTTCTTCCCTGCTATCTCATCTTTCAGCACATGTTGACAGCCTGTTCCTGAACACCGAAGATTTCTTTCTTGAAAAGTGTCCAGCCTTCCTGGACTCCTTTGCCCTTCAGGTCTGCCTCTCAAGGGACTGTCTCAACCAGTCTCCTAAACAGGCCCAAGTCTGCCCTCTGGAAGTCCAAAGGAGCAGTTCTGCTGACACCCCTCCTTCTCTAAGAATTGAAATCTCTTTCATTTTGTGGTTGCTGTGCCCAAGACTGCCTCCAACCATAACATCACCCATCAGTCCTTCTGTGTTCACAAACAACAGGTCCAGCAGGGCACCTTCCCTAGTTGACTCACTCACCAACTGTGTCAGGAAGTTATCATGTTACACACACTCCTGGAACCTTCTGGACTGTTTCCTTTCTGCTGTGTTGTATTTCCAGCAGATGTCTGTTAAATTGAAATCCCCCCCCCCCCCGAGAACAAGGGCCAGTGATCGTGAGACCTCCCAGCTTCTTATAGAATATTTCATCCACCTCCTCATCCTGGTTGGGTGGTCTATAACAGACTCCCACCAGGATATCTGCATTATTTGCCTTCCCTCTGATTCATACCCATAAACACTGGAGCCTTTCATCGCCACTGGCAAGCTCTAGACAGGCAAAACACTCTCTAAGGTGCAGGACTTCATCACTGCCTACCTAAAAGTCAACAATGGATAATAATCTGAGGGCTGTACCAGGGTAGGAAGCTTTCTCTTCACATCTTGAACCCGGGTCCCAGGGAGGCAGCAGACTTCCCTAAGGAGTGGGTCCAATCTGCATATGGTGCCTTCTGTTCCCTTCAGAAGGGAGTGTCCTACGATAATGACCCATCTTTTTTTCTTTATGTAGAGCTGTTGTCATGGTTGTTATTTATCTTTCTTTCAGTAAAGCAGAGGGAAGGAGAGAGGGTGTGTGGTGAGAAGGGACTTGTCTATTAACTCTGTTCATTTTGGTGAAGCATAAAATAAGCTAATAGGTATCATTAAGAAGAAAGTGTTGTGAGGAACTCGACTTTTTAAATTGCCTTAAAACATTGCTACTGGAGCAAGCTGTGCAAGCCTCCTGCCAGGGGATTGAAGATAAGACTGAAGGGAGGAGGTCATAGCCCACAAGCTGTTAGATTTGTGAGGCCCTAGGGGCAGTCTTGGGTGTGTGATGCTTCTTTTAGGTGTGTGATGTTTATCTAAGGGAGACCAGTGGCACTGTCCTGGGGTGTGATGCTTATCTCCTATAAGCCAGGCTGTGTCAAAAGGAGCCTTTTGTGCACACACCCATCACTGCCCTAGAGAATGACTGGCTTTCATCAGGAGTGCCTCCCCTGCCCTTCCTCCCCTCCCCCAAGGCTAAATGACTTTGCAAAAACCAGGGCTTCCAGCCTCTGCAAAAGCGACACCCCCCCTCCCCTCAGGAGGTGGCACCAGGAGGGTTTCTCAGGGTATATAAACCCACCAAATTTTGATTCATGGGCTTCTCTCCCTCACCTCCCCCTGATGGACCAAGACACCAACTACAACAACCACCAAGTTCAACGGAAACCTTTGAGTGGTGACTATAACTTTTATTCTTTTCTCTCTTTCTTTCTCTCCTTTCGCTTACACATTTCCTTGTGTGCTCTTTCTCTTTCTTTCTATTCCAAAAAATAATCCTGGTACTAAGACACTCAAAAATAGCCAAGAGACAGAGGAGCTAACTAAAACTTTTATTCGAATAAAAGGGAGAGTTCATTGGACAATCCCCAATGAGGTCTCTAAACTTGATAGAGGTCGCAGCCTCTTTTATCCCCTCTGCCCGAAACACAGGTCCCTTCCCATTTCTCAATTGGCTGAGATGCTCCAGGTTTACAGACTTCCCAACATGCCTACTACATGTCCCCCATTACATGCTCATTAGGGGCTTTGAGGGTCTCCAACATTTTCAAAATGGAGGTTACTGCATATTTATCCCTTGTTGCTGATTGGTCTCCATGTTCTGGGCACTGAATTATGCTGGGCAACTACATAACTAATAACTTTTCTATCCCCTAATATTAAACTGTGACTACTACAAACTTTGCAAGAACATTCTACTTATTCCTAATATTTCTTTCCTTTCCCTTACACATTTCCTTGGGTGCTCTTTCTCTCTTTTCCCTTACAAGTTTTCTTGGGTGGCTATATTAGAACCTAAATTTCTAAATACCTGTTTTCCTTTGCAATACCTTTATGCTTTATATTGCCATGTTACTATATATAAAAACTAAAATGGCTACATACCCCTTTTCCTTTTCAACCAAATTGTTCTAAAATAAACCATATATATCTATATATATAGATATATATCTGCAAACACTGATCATCTAGTATCATTTTACTTTAATTCACTCCAAGGGATTTAATAATAAAACATAAGTTACTCCTGCCTTCTAGGGTGGGTCGTAACATTATTTGGTGTCAGAAGTGGGATCCCTTGTATGTAGTGAAATGATCAGTGTGGTCTAAAGCTGTTGCAACGTTCTCATTTTTCTGAGAACTCCCCCTCGTGGGGGGCAGTGGGAAAAGGACTTTGATTCTCAGCGAATTGCTGAAGAATGTTTTTTATGGAGGGCATGTCAAGTAGTGACTGTTCTCTCGTTATGAAATTATGGTGATAATTTTCTCCTCTTGGTGTGACCTGGTTAGGTAACCCAGACCTGAGGATTAGGTTCTCTGGTAGAGAGTCAAGCTGGACCTTTAAGGGTTAAAAGGAGAATAAGGCTTGAGTGGGTTGTGTAGTTCCTTCTATAGGAGCTTTTGGAAAACTTTCCCTGCCTTCCTTCTAGAAGGTTGTGTTATTGAGTTGTGTAATTCCCTCTGTGGGTTGTGTAGTTCCTTTTATAGGAAAATTTTCCATGCCTTCCTGTGAGAAGGTTGTGTGTTAGATTGTGTATTGAGTTAAGAAAATATTTTGTTGTCCTTAGAAAATTTCTCAGTCACTCTCCTACCCCTGGGGTGGAGGTGGCACAAGAAAATTTGGATAATAAAGGATTGGTTCAGTTAAAAGAAAAAAAAATTGAACAGGGATCGTCCCCTCTTGATGAATGTAAGTAGCTATAATGCAATCCATTTTCCCCTCGGTTCGGCATAAACTCAGAAAAATTGGCACTACCTGCAAGGAGTGGCAGGACCCAATTACAATCCTATCAAATGAACGTAAATTAAAAACTGGCAAAGGAAAAACAGTCGTATGTATGTAGCGTCTCAGGCATGGTTCTTAAAGTCACACAAAAAGCAATTAAAGGAAAAAAAATGCAAGCAGAAAAACAGCTCGCTGTGCAAAGTGTTAGAAAACTTCAGAGCTTTGAAATGCACATAAAAGAGAGAGAATCTTGCGGGAAGAATTGCAGGGTGTAAAACCATAACATTCTCAGAAATATGGTCTTGTGACTCAGATCTTTTTTGTTCAGTGAAGGAATTGGGAAATAATGAGCAAATCTATTGTTTTAAACAAGATGTGGTGTATACTGGCTTTTTACTAAACCTAAGAACCACAATACTAACATACGTGTTTTTTGGTAGTGGCGTTATGGTCTTATGCTTCCTTTCTGACTCTTTTGTTCGGCCAGTAAATTACAAGCAATTAAATAACAATGCTTCGCTTTTAACTGCCTGGGCAGAACCGACCCTCCACGCTCAGTCCTCAGCCCTCGCTCCCATAGCAGAGTAGTGGGGGGAGGGGCAGTGGCAGTATCCGACCCTGGTAGCTGATCCTTTCCGGGCCGGGCGAAAGCAAGGAGCTGGGACCGCTGCTGTGCTAATCAGAGGAGACTCCCTTAAAAAGAAAAAATTAAAAAAATAAAAAACATTTAATAAAATAAAAACTGAAATTCCACCTGAGAAATGTAAAATTCAAGTAGTTAAACCATTTGAATCACTGAGGGTTAACTTGAGGGAGAAACCCCTCTCTCCGGGGCTTTGTGGGTTTTTTTCTTTCCTTTCTAGGAATGCTAACCCCGCCCTCCTTCCCCCCACTAAAGCGGAGTGGGGGACCTGCCAGGAGACCCTAAATGAGAAAGCTCTCGGATAGATCATTGTATGATCTATTTAACTTTCATGGTATTCTCTTTACAGAAAATCTACCATCAGATGAAACTTTTAACTGTCCCCGTAATTGTCCGGATTATCAGTTTACTTATTCGTGCTTCCAATTTATTAATTCTGTGATTTATTTGTGTTTTCATTGCAAGTGATTTTTTAAGAGACCAAATATAAACAGGATTATATAAGACAAACCATTTTATGTATTATTAATTTGATTTTTGCTAAAGTTTGCCTTTTTATTGAAAAAATGATGTGGGAAAAGTTTTTTTCTTGTTATTTATGCATAAATAATTTTGTGTCAACCAATTGAGAATCAAGAAACTCAACCAAATTTAGCCTGGGAGCTGGTAGAAGGATTTATGCATATTTGGAATCATACAAATCAAGGCACATGTATCAACCTTCCCAGTTCTGCCTCAGAAGGCTTTAAATTTATGATGATTTGGCTAAATTTTTCAGAAAAATTAACAAGTGAAATAAACAATCTTAACAAAGCAAAAGAAAAATTGAAAGATGTGAAGTCCCCCTTCCTAAATGAAAAGAAGGGACAACCAAAAGGGACAGGGATAGAATACAAGAAAACCTTTTACTTGATCCCACGCAACCCTTCTGTTATAGTTTCTTTTTCTTTTTCATTAGCTTCTGGTGAATTTTTCCACACCAACCACCTGTCTGGGGTGGGGTGAGTTTCAGGTTTTAGTGTTTGCCTGGCTTTGACGTGCAGAACAAACCCCACAACTCACAAAGAGTAGTGAAGCAGGTATGTTTTATTGCAGCGTCGGGTGCGTGGGGGATAAAATTCTGCCTATCATGCACACGGTGGTGGTTGCCCGGGCTCACTGGGAGTCCCCCCCTGGAGCCTTGGGTGTGTGGTGGCTGCCCGGGCTTGCCCAGAAACCCCCTCCCCCTGAGCTCCGGGTGCGTGGTGGCTGCCCAGGCTCGCTGGGAGTCCCCCCCCGGCGCCGCGCGCGCTCTGCGCGCGCAGTTCAGTCCCCAGGCACAGCCACGGCGGGAGAGGGGAGTGAGTGGAGGAGCCTTGACAGCAGGTGCTGCACACCCGTGGAGGAGGAGAGGGCAGCTTTGGAGCACACAGAGGTTTGCCGTTCCAGGTCTGGGGGGGGAAGGGGGGTACAGGGAAAGGGGGGGGGAAGAGAGGGAAGGGGCATCGAGCAGGCCTTGAGGGTCCTCTGACTGGTGGGAGGCAGAGCAGGGCAATCCTGTATCAAGTGTCACAGGTGAGCAGTGTGCCTGAAGATACGTGGTAACACAGTGGAGGAAGGATATGGTCAGGGTGGATAGTGGGGTTCCTTTAGAGTGATGGGGGTCCCAGCCAGGCTGGGGCCTTGAAAAGCACCCCAGCCTTGAATGGGTATGGGGGCCAGAACGGTTGGTCAGTTTGTTTGTCTGTTTGTTTTTGGCTCACCTGCGGCTACTGCCCAGGTTCGGCATGTTCTGGATACACTTGCTTTGCTCTGCTACGTCCTGAAAGGGTGGGCAGGACAAAGGGTTGTTCCTGGGTATCTCCTTATGATTGTATATAAATAGGTCATAGTAAAGTAGGAAATGAAAGACTTGCCCAATTCGTTCTAACAGGAACGTAGCCTATGTACCCCTATGTAGTTGTGAACTATGCCGGCGATGGTACATGCCTTCGGTAGGGTCACCCATGCCAGACAGGTCAAAACCGTAGGACCAAATACACTACATTCTTGGGCAGGATGAGCTCGTTAGCCTTCTGGCAGTCATCCTAGGAGAAGGACAACTCTAATCCCAAACCCGGGCAGATGGAGCTCGCTTAGCCCTGTAAGACCATCCATCTAAGAGGTCACTCTAATCAAAGCTATGTCCTGAGGACCTCGCTGCCACCGTCCAAACTTGCTTGACCCTGGCACATGAACCTCAGGATTAAAGGGTGGGTTCAGTTCCGCGCATACTGCATCTCACCTAAAAAATCCATTGCGCAGGCTTGAAGGCTTTACCCACATGCAAAAAGTCCTGTAGCGACGGGCGAGGGTCGAAACGGTAGGTGAAAGGTGCACTGGGAGCCGCAGACCCAACCCGGCATGCAGGCGGTTCAGGATATTGGTCATTTGAGACTGACGGAGATG
>NW_020925358.1:334052-353026 GCF_003984885.1 Neopelma chrysocephalum | reverse complement strand
CCC
Organism: Neopelma chrysocephalum; assembly: GCF_003984885.1. NCBI lineage: Eukaryota > Metazoa > Chordata > Aves > Passeriformes > Pipridae > Neopelma > Neopelma chrysocephalum. The sequence goes on along the minus strand of NW_020925358.1, from coordinate 353,023 downwards.
ATTCTGAATAGATGGTCTGAACATTTTCAGGCTCTTTTCAGTACTAGCCGTGTAGTCCAAGACTCAGCAATTCAGTCCATCTCACAACAACCAGGGAAGAATGAATAGGATATTTCCCCCACTTTGGGAGAAACCCTTAAGGTCATACAGCAGGTGAAAATTGGCAAGGCAGTTGGGGTTGATGGAATTCCACCTGAAATCTGGAAACATGGGGGCCTTGCACTCCATGCTAAATTTCACGAGTTTGTAGTGCGCTGTTGGGATCTAGGCGAACTACCATCAGACCTTTGAGATGCACTCATCATCACTTTGTATAAGAAGAAAGGAATTAAATCAGACTGTTCAAATTACCATGGTATTACTCTGCTCTCCATTGCTGGCAAAATCCTGGCAAGAATACTCTTGAACAGACTAATACCCGCTATAGCAGAAGAAAGTCTACCTGAAAGTCACTGTGGTTTCAGAGCCAACAGGAGTACCACAGCCATGGTATTTGTTCTCAGACAACTGCAAGAGAAGTGTAGGGAACAGAACCAAGGTCTTTATGTAACCTTTGTCGATCTCACCAAGGCTTTTGATACTGTGAGCAGAAAAGGTCTGTGGTAGATTTTGGAATGCTTAGGTTGTCCCTCCAAGTTCCTTAAAATGATCATCTCACTCCATGAGGATCAGCACGGCCAAGTCAGATATGGCAACACACTTTCTGAGCCCTTTCTAATAAAGAATGGTGTGAAACAAGGTTGCGTTCTTGCTCCTACCCTATTCACAGTCTTTTTCAGCATGATGCTCCAAAGGGCCACAGCAGACCTCGATGATCAGGATGGTATCTACATTCGATATCGTACTGATGGAAGCCTATTCAACCTAAGGCGACTGAAGGCCCACACCAAGACCTTAAACCATCTTGCCTGGGAGCTGCTCTATGCTGATGGCGCCGCCCTTGTTGCCCACACAGAAGCAACCCTGCAGCGTTTAACATCCTGCTTTACAGACGCTGCTGAGTTCTTTGGGCTGGAAATCAGCTTAAAGAAGACAGAAGTTCTCCATCAACCTGCACCTCAGGAAGTCCCCCATCATCCACACATCACCCTTGGCCAATCAGAACTCAAATCAGTCCAGCAGTTTAATTACCTAGGCAGCCTCATCTCCTCGGATGGCAAGATTGACGGGGAGATAGACAACAGGCTAGCAAAGGCATATAGTGCCTTCGGAAAGCTTCATAAAAGAGTCTGCCGAAATAAACACCTGAAGAAAAGTACAAAGATCAGTGTTTACAGAGCCATAGTGCTGTCTACTCTCTTATATGTATCTGAATCATGGGTCATCTACCGTCACCGCCTGCGTCTCCTAGAACGCTTCCACCAATGCTGCCTCCGTACAATCCTAAACATCCACTGGTCAGATTATGTGACCAATACATCTGTTCTTGAACAAGCAGCAGTCACAAGTATTGAGGCCATGTTACTGAGAACACAGCTGCATTGGGCAGGGCACGTCTCCAGGATGAAGGACCACCGCCTCCCTAAGATCCTGCTTTATGGTGAACTTGCCACCGGTTGCCGCAAGAGACGAGCCCCGAAGAAAAGATACAAGGACTCCCTGAAACAACATCTCAGCCTTGGCCATATTGACCACCATAACTGGTCTACTCTGGCCTCTAATCGGGAGGTCTGGAGACACACCATCTATAATGCTGCTGATGCCTTTGAGAAAGTACGCAGGATCACCCTTGAGGAGAAAAGACAACGCAGAAAGAATCGTGCCTTGTAGAATATACCACCTAAGGAGTCTTTCTGCTGTGCCTTTTGCAACCGGACATGCCTATCTTGTATTGGTCTTTTTAGCCACCAACGCGCTTGCAACAAACGTGGGTAGAGCCCTTCCCAAATCTTCATTCGCAAAGCCCAGCCATGAAAATGAAAAGTGAAAAATATATTTCTAGCAAAGGCAACCAAAGGAAAATTTGTGTTTTTGCCAATAGAATGGCCAACCTGGTAAGACAAGCTTCAAACCAGGAAAGATGGAGGAAGGGGACAACTATAGTAACCACCCAAGGAGCAAAAGGAGGCTTAAGAGGGAATATCTCGAGCAAGTACAAGCAGTCTAAGACATAACCACTAGACAGGACTGTGGGGCAACCCCTTGCACCCCCATTGGGATATTGACACACTCAAATACCTTTATAAATGCACACAGTATGGAGAAAAAACAGGAGGAACTAGAGATCTGTGTGCAGTCACAGGGCTTTGATCCAATTGTGATTACGGAGACATGGTGGGGTAGCTCACATGACTGGAATGTTGTCATGAAGGGCTACACGCTGTTTAGGAGAGACAGACCAGGAAGGCGCGGTGGTGGAATTGCCCTCTATGGGAGGTTGCACTTGGAATGTATCGAGCTCTGTCTTGGGGTGGATGACTGTCATAGGTTTGAAAAGAGATGTTGGAATTTTCTTTTTTTTCCCTAGGGTCCCGTCCCTGTTCCCTCCCCATCTGTTTCTTCCAGGATGGGGGGAGTGGGGGGAGGGGGTGGGAGTGGAGTGGAGCTGCAAGTGCAGGGCAGTGCAGGAGCGGGGAGAGGGGGAGATCTAGCAGGAAAGTATGGTGGTCGCAGGGACAGCTGGGGGAGTCCTTGGTTTGGAGACTTTTGGGGGTTTGGTCCAGGACCGGACACAGCAGGAACCCGGTTTTTGGCTGCCTCGTTCTCTTTTCCTGAGAGGCAATTTTTCCACATGGGACACCTTGCAGAGGACAACTGAGAGAGAGAGACCAACCCATCTCAGACTGAGGTATTCTGCTTTCAAGACTGCCTGTGGGAAAAGGACTTGTTTTTTTTTTCATTGCTGGCTGCAAAGGACATGTGGCTGCGAGCAGCTTTTGAACTGCTGGGACAGTCCTGCATTCCCCCCCCCCCCCGGGTTGCTGCAGGTTTCTTCCCCCCCACCTGGGGATTTGGGATGTTGTTTTGTTTCTTCTGAAAGTTTTTGATTGCACCATTTCTTGTTTAGTCAGATTTTGTTAATAAAAAGTTGTTTCTTTTCCACACTTCCACCTGAAGTCTCTTAAATTGTAATCTTGTTAAACTAAGACAATGATGAGTGAGTCAAGAGCTTATGGGTTAGGATAAAAGGGCAGATGAGTAAGGGTGACACTGTTGTCAGTGTTTGCTACAGGCCAACTGATCAGGAGGAGGAAGTGGATGAGGCCTTCTACAGACATCTTGAAGCAACCTCACAGTCTCAGGCCCTGGTTCTTGTGGAGGACTTTAACTATCCTGACATCTGCTGGAGAAGCAACACAGCAAAGCGCAAACAGTCCAGGAGGTTCCTGAAAAGCATTGATGACAACTTCCTGTCACAGGTAGTGGAGAATCCCACGAGGAATGGTGTGCTGCTTGACCTCATACTAACAAACAGGGAAGGCCTTGTTGGAGATGTGAAGGTTGGGAGCAGCCTTGGCTGCAGTGACCATGAGATTGTGGAGTTCAGTATCGGGTGAGGAGAAAGCAGGACAGCAAGTAAGATTGTAACCGTGGACTTCAGGAGAGCTAACTTTAGCCTCCTTAGGGATCTTCCTGGAAGAATCCCATGGGAACAGGCCATGCAGGGAAGAGGGTTCCAAGAGAGGTGGTCAATATTCAAGGATCACTTCCTCCAGGCTCAAGAATGGTGCATCCTGATAAGCAAGAAATTGGGCAAAGGGGGCAAGAGAGCTGTGCGGATAAACAAGGAACTCCTGTCATTACTCAAGTGCAAGCAGGAAATAAATGAAGGTGGGGCCCTGGTAACAGAGGACACAGAGAAGGCAGAGGTACTGAACACCTTCTTTGCATTGGTCTTCACTGACAAGACCAGCCCTCAGGGATCTCTGACCCAGGAGACCAGGGTAAAGGAATGGTGGAAGGATGAGTTTCCCTTGGTCAAGGAAGATTAGGTTGGAGAACACCTAAGGCAAATGTGACATACATAAGTCTATGGGCCCTGACGGGATGCATCCACATGTGAGGAGAGGGCTGGCAGACACCATAGCGAGGCCATTCATGATTATCTTTGAAAGGCCGTGGTGATAAGGAGAGGACTGGGAGAAAGCAAATGTCACTCCGTTATTCAAAAAGGGCAAGAAGGACTCAGGGAACCACCGGTCAGTCAGCCTCACCTCAATCCCTGGAAAGGTGATAGAGCGTCTTATTCTGGAGACAATCTCCATCCACATGGAGGACAAGAAGATGATCAGGAATAGTCAGCATGGATTCACTAAAGGGAAATCATATTTGACCAGCCTGATTGCCTTCTAAGATGACACAACTCCCTGGATGGATGAGGGGAGAGCAGTGGATATTGTCTACCTTGACTTCAGCAAGGCTTTTGACACTGTCTCTCACCACATCCTCATAGACAAACTCAGGAAGTGTGGACTGGATGAGTGGACAGTGAGGTGGGTTGAGAACTGGCTGAACAGCAGATCACAGAGGATCATGATCAGTGGCACAGGGTCTAGTTGGAGGTCTGTGTCCTAGTTAGAGCAGCCAGGACCAGTTCATCACTGTGTGGGTGTAACCCAAACTGTGTATTCTACATCCTCTATGTCATTTCCCAGGAACTGTTAACAATAGGCCATTTGCAGCAGCTGCCCAGAGCACACCTGACCCGCTCAGGCTATAAGCTGGCTGTTAAGAAGCCTGGGAGATAGGAGGATGTTCCTATCCTCACACCAATGACTCAGGTGTGATAACTCCCCTCCGGGGAGTCATTAGCACCTCCACACCCAGCCTGAGGGGTCATGTCTGCTAATGGGCCATCAAGGATTCCAAAAATATCTCATGACTCACAATCACCCATTGTGGAACTCCCTGCCATGGGGGAGGTACTGGGCATTCCCACTCAACCCTGAGTGTATATAATCTTGGAGTCTTGGGATTTCTGGGCCCACTCATCAGATCCAGAGGAGGACCAGAACCTTGACCAGACTGCGATCACCACTCTCGCCAACAGGTCTTCCTTTCCTTTTACTTTGGACTCAGGGGGACTACATGGGGCTCAGCACGAGGGCCAACGAACACCATTCTGTTCGTGCCCCAGGGTGCTGGATTATACATCTGGGTTTTGTGGGTTAAAACCAATTGTTTGTCTGTATAATTGTATTTATTGTATTATTGTTATTAAATTGTAACTCTGACTTATAATCTCTTTTGAGTTGGGTTCATTTCTCCTGCCTATTTACCTTTAAACCAGCACAGCCTGTCACTAGTGGTGCCCCCCAAGGTTCAATACTGGGCCCAGTATTGTTTAAATTATTCATTGATTACTTGGATGAAGGAGCAGTGCCTCCTCAGCAAGTTTGCTGATGACACAAAGCTGGGAGGAATGGCCAATATCCCAGAGTGCTGTGTAGCCCTTTAGAAGGACCTCAACAGGTTGGAGAGATTGGGCAGAGAGGAACTGTCTGAAGTTCAACAGAGGCAACTGCAGGGTCCTGCACCTGGGGAGGAGTAACCAGTACAGTCTGGGGGTGACCTGATGGAAAGCAGCTCTGCGGAGAAGGACCAGAGGGTCCTGGAGGACAACAAGCCATCCATGAGCCAGCAGTGTGCCCTTGTGGCCAAGAAGGCCAATGGTATCCTGGGCTGCATTAGGAAGAGCATTGCCAGCAGCTTGAGGGAGGTGATCCTGCCCCTCTACACAGCCATGGTGAGGCCACATTTGGAGTGCTGTGTCCAGTTCTGTGCTTCTCAGTATAAGACAGACATGGAGCTCCTGGAGTGGGTCCAATGGAGGGCAACAAAGATGATTAAGGGACTGGAGCATCTCTTTTATGAGGAAAGGCTGAGGGAACTGGGTCTGTTTAGCCTCAAGAAGAGACAACTGAGAGGGGACCTCATCCATGTTGATAAGTATCTGAAGGGAGGATGCCAAGAGGATGGAGCCAGGCTCTTTTCAGTGGTGCCAAGCAATAGGACAAGAGGCAATGGGCAGAAACTGATGCACAGGAAGTTCCACTTGAATATGAGGAAGAACTTCTTTACTGTGCATGTGATCAAGCACTGGAACAGGTTGCCCAGAGAGGTTGTGGAGTCTCCCTCACTTGAGATATTCAAGAACCATATGTATGCAATCCCATGCAATGTGCTCTAGGACGACCCTGCTTGAGCATGGAGGTTGGACCAGATGATGTCACTGTGGCCCCTTCCAACCTGAGCCATTCTGTGATTCCATAATTCTGTGAAAACTCATAAATTTTTCCCTTTTGAGCAAAATGGAGTGAAATTTGTAGTAGTTCTTAGCTTTCCTCAGAGTTTTGTTCTGTAACTTCAGATCTCCCAACAGTTCTGTTTCCTATGTGCCTGCTGTAGAGAGTATCACAGTTTGTCCAGGGAGTAGTATTTTTAAACAAAAAAATAAATTTCAGAAATATGCATTTTCTGTGGTGCTCTATGTTGAACCAATTTAGATAACAGGATAGCAGTGATGAGCTTTTCATAGCCCACATAATAGCTGGAGTCTCCTGATGGCAGATGGCTTTATGCCCAAAGGGATAATAATACTGTAGCCCAGCCATAAGTGTGTCCTGTGATCACATTGACTCCCACTAGAATCAACTGCAGTCTCCTAGCCAGCTAAAAGGCTTTTGACACACATTGTTATGGAAGCATACCATCAATAAGGAATTTGAATGCTTTCTAAAGAAGTTCCCCCTCACTGTCCACTGTACTTGTGCGTCGGTAAACAAAAATATCTACACTATCATTGCAAAAAAACCCCTCAAACCAAAAAAAAACCCCCACAACTCAAAAAGCTTTCTTCTCTGAACCACCAATATAGTCTATCTTTCTGCTTCCTTAATCATTAGATGATTCAGTCAAAAACTCCCGGTGGGCTGGCATTATTGGAGATTGCCAAACAGATGCAAATCAAACCATGGAAACTCATGTGCTGGTATCACAATAACTTTCATAACAGCTACACAGAGATTTTACTACCTCTTCACTATGAGGCAGAAAAGTTTTCTTAACAGACATGCTCAATGATTGAATTATAGGCAAAGGGTTAACTCCAACAGGGATTTCAACTCAAAATTTGAAAGATTAACTTAATTGAACTGATACTTTTATTTACAGAACCTCATGCTGCATAGTCTAACCACCAAAATTTCTGAAGCAAGTGCACAGATTCACTGTGAGTTGCAACATCCAAAGAAAGGAAAGCAGTTGTTTCACATTTAAGAGATACTGCTGATGATGGGGACTAAAGTTATTCCCTGAAGTAGTCTCTAGAGTCCCTGCTGCATCATAGCCCATAGCATCGAAAAGGACAATCTAGATATTGCCATGCTGCAATAATAATAATAATCGTCAATATCATCTGCAGTACTACAGTCAAAGCATTGAGATTGCCTTTGTTCTTTTTCTCATAAAAGACAAGAAAACAATGTGAGTTGAGAAGGAAGCCTTTTCTCAAGCTTCCATATGAAGGCAAAATAAAAGCAAATGTTGGAACTGAAGCAGGACTGTGAAACTATAAAATACTTATACTGCTGTCTTAAAATATAAAAAATAATAGCTGACATCTAGTCCAACCTTTACAAAAGTCTCTGAATTAATGTTCTGTTGTTTTAAGCATGGAAAGTTTCAGGTTCAAGAAAATGTATTTACAGTCTGGTCTGCCTGTTGTTACATTGAGCTATAGAATGGCAACTCTATGGCTTAAATATCTTAAATATCTGACTTGAAAGAAGTATTTGATACTGTACACACACAGGATAAAAAAAATAATATAGTATGTAAATGAAGGTTAACCTTTATAACAGAAAGAGACATGAGTATCTAGTGGGATTTCAGTCACTTAAGGATACATACCTAGCAATCAGGATGCTAATGAGAGTTTAGTATTCTACAAAAGAAGGGGGCCTCAAAAATTTAGTGAGCTCATCTAATTGTATGTAAACATTCCCACCAAGCATCATCCTAAAACACTTTCCAAGGCAAGCTGCTGCAGCTCACAGCATTCCACCAGTCAGGACAGATAAGGACATGAAGAAAAGGCAAAAGGATGAAGGTTTTATAGGCACATCTATCAGGAGGAAGGGACCCAGGATGGAAGATTTGGTGAGGAGAAGAGAATTGGGGTTTTTTTTTACAGTTGTTTTGCTTGAGAGATCTTCACAGCAGGAAAGGCAAGGCCTGGGAAGCAATCTGTGGGAAGATTCCATTTATTACATCTACATGTTTATTCTCTGCCTGCCCTGAAGAGTAGAATTCCTATGTAGAGATAACACTGTTCTCACACACATGCTGTGAGGCCCCTGCTGGGAGAAAGCTTTTGAAGTTATGTGCATGTGAAAGATGTTGATATAAAAGCACCCAGGGTACAGGCCTCTGCGTGGCCGCTCTTTCCATTTGTTGTGAGTTTTGCTGTGTATTTTAGGGTTTTCAGCTTTGGAATAAACTTTTCCTTAATACCTTAGCTGTGGTTTGGTCCTCTGGGTATCTGTGTGCATATCAATTCATACATTGAGGCAGACAGCTGCTATTTGACAAGAGACTGAAGCAAATAAATCAGAGGTGGGGTAGTTGTTAGGCTTTTGAAAATGAGGAAGCTTTGGTTTGCCAGAAGACGGGAAACGTAATTTGAATAAATGGACAATTTTTATTTCATTTAATCTAACAACATACAATAAGTGACACTGGCATAAACTAAGCAACAGTGAGTCTGCAGCTCAGGATGCATCTCAGACTCTGAGAAAGCATATGTACTGTTTTTCTTGTTATGAGAGGCAAGTATGTGGACTTTCATGACACTAAAAGGCAAAGTGAATGGCTAGCAATGAGGAGATACTGATCTTATACAAAGATGAAGAAAATGTAATTACATGGTTACAATTGCACTGTTAATTCTAATACAATACCCTACTAAATATTTAGTCCACATCTATGGGAACAGTATTTTCAGATGTACACAAGGCAACTATAGAAGAGGGTTTATAAATAAAAACCTTACAGCCCCTACTTAATTTATGTACAAAGTGACACTAATTGTCTTTAAGACAGCTAGTTCTTTGTCAACTACCTTGAAAACAGTTACAAAACCTATCTCTAGTATATTGTGAGGGAGTAATTTGGAAGATAAAGGTTTTGCTAAGGTCAAAAGAATAAAATAATTTGCACTTTCCTCAATAGAGGGAAAAAAGGTTTAATGTTTGGTTTCTTAAACAAACAAGGCAAATACAAAAGCCAACTACTATTGCTAAGAAGAAAAACATAATATTATGTCATACCCTGAAAAAGAGCCCACAGTAAGTATATCAATGAACTGGAAAAATCCTGCCCAGATAAAAAGGTAAACAAAACAAAAAGTCAACAAATTACCTAAAAACTGCTTTACATTTGTATCTGCTTTTGGAAACTGTCTCCCTTCTAGTTTAACGGGGAGTATGCATGACAGGAAGAAATGTTATCTCATTCAAGCATATATTTCTATTAACTGCATTTAATTTTCAATAACTGGAAGCACTCAAGCATTCAAAAACATCTGCCCTTCATCCCCATCCCAAGGGATCAATTTACACACATGCATGCATACATATAAATATTAACATATCTGTTTCAAACGAAAACTTTTGAAAAAACTCCGCAAATATGTACTTGTAATTACAAATACAACAACAAATCATATTCTTGCTTTTGTAAAAACCAAAAGTTTGTCTGTCAGTGCAAATCATGCATGAAAGGAAGGCAATTTTTTCTTAAAACTACATATGCTTCACATGCTGCTTCAAATGGCAAAGCTTTGCATGTCTGGCTCAGTGCCAGATGAAAGCTCAGCTGGATATCAATGCACATTCTGACCTCCTCCTTGCAGTGTGTCACTTCTAAATTGTTTCTACAGTAGACAGTTTATTCAACCTTTCCCTCAAATTCTGTAGAGCAACCATCATTCTACTATTTATTCATAGCAGAACAGGTCACTTTTTCTGACAGCACAAAGGCCAGACAGCAATTCCTAATGAGCAACTTGATACAAGTGGAATTTTGACTGTTTTAACCTCAGTTAATTCTGTTGTCAAAACAAATGACTGTTTTAGTGTTCAGATATTAAGCTGCATCACAAAGGTCAATTTTGTGAGTACAGAAACATCTAAGCAATTTTTTCCTTGCTATCATCTGAACCTGTTTATGTTTATCAACAATTTTTAAGCTTTCAAATTTAGAAACCAGGAAACCAAAATATATTATCTTAACATTACTCTTTCTAACACCATCTAACACCAACTTCCCATTTTTGTCTGTTCAAAAAGATAAGGAGAATTTAATATTTCCCTGAAAAATGACTTTTTTTATTCTATAATTAAAAAATAGGAAAATTCAAGTAAAGCTTATTTGTAGGAACGCAGAATAAAGATGAATGGTTGTTTTACCATTTCTAAGGTAAATAATATGTTTATGGTATATTTAGCATGCTAGTACCAGATTGCCTCAAGCAAATGTTAGTTCATGGATTTGGTCAGCACTACTTCACCAAAAAGTTGATGAGGGACAGAAAATTTAACAATTGGCCTGTTAACAGGCCATTTTGAGGGAAAAACATTGAAGTAATACTGTATCCTTAAATCTAATTCTACAAGTACACAGTTCCACAACAAGAATTACTGAATTTCTGACTACTTTTTGTTACATCCTCAGTCTAGCTCGTATATAGCCTCTAGAGATGCTTAAGACTTGACCAAATCCACCCATTTTTTAAACTCGAGTTGAAAAAAACCCCACATAGCATGGTGATAGTACTCCTTTCAAAAAAGGAGAAACTATAGTGGCAGCATAAATAACTAAAATTGTGAGTAGCAACTGATGGTCATGTAGAGAGAAAATTAGAAAGGTGAAAGTTCAGCTAGAACTCAATCTGGCTACTGCTGTGAAAGATAAGAAAAAATGTTTTTATAAATACATCAACAACAGAAGGAGGGCCAAGGAAAATCTCCTTCCTTTATTGGATGGGGGGGACACGACATGGTCACCAAGAGTGAGGAAAAGGCTGAGGTACTTAATGCCTTCTTTGCCTCAGTCTTTAACAGAAAAACCACTTATCCTCAGGGCAACCAGCTTCCCCAGCTGGTAGACAGTGACAGGGAGCAGAATAGACCCCCTGCAATCCAGGAGGAAGCAGTTAGTGACCTGCTGAGCCACTTAGAAACTTACAAGTCACTGCAACATGTTGGGCCTTGGCCCAGGCCTATTGAGCCATGTTCAACATTGCTCAGTACCCTCCAGAGGAAAAGAAGGTCTCCAAATCTGAGTATGAGAGGACAACAGGCCCTGCAACTGCTCCAACCACTGTGACAGACACTGTGGCAGCTTAAACCCCAGAGAGAGGCACTGCCACCGAAACAGAGAATCAACATGTAATGGTGTCAATTGCCCCTGTACAGAAGCAGAAGAAATGTACAAAAAAGTCACCCAGTAAAAAACCTGCAGCAAAGACAGTCAAGGAGGACAAGGAGGTCGGAGAAGGTGGAGAGGATGAAGAAGCAGGGCCATCACAAGGGCCATTTTCAGTGCCATTATGAAGACCATCACAGAAACAGGAAGAAAAGACAGTAGAGACAAGCACGATCCCTATCCCTGAGTGAGCTGCAGGAGATACGAAAATATTTTAGCTGTCATCTACTTGAGTATATTACCACCTGGCTGCTCTGGTGCTGGGACAACGGTGTCGGTGGACAGAAATTGTGTGAACAATTTCTATTGCATTTCTGCGACCTTTGCCTTGGCACGGCTGGGTGCAGATAGTAAAAAATACTACGCCACTAATATGGCTGCAGGCCTTGTGCCAAGGTGGAGTTCTTTTGGCAGGAAAACAAGTTTTATGGACACCTGCTGTGGTCCAATTAGTACTGTACAACACAGTATGTTTTCCTTATGTATCCAATGTAGCCTGGGAAAGAATCACATGTCTGTGTGCCATAAGCAGTATATAAGCTGTCTTTCTTCTAATAAAGCTGACATTTTGCCGGTCACATTGACCTGTGAGCATTCTGTTCATACCCCTCCGCCGATACAACGGGGCTAACAGTTTGGAATTAGAGGGTAAGGAAGCCAGGCAGCTGCGATCACTTGCTAAGGAACCTGGCATTGACAAAGTGATGGGAAAAAAGACACAAGCCCTTAGCCTCTGGAGGTGGCTCCTGTCAAGTGTGAGGGAAAGGTATCCCTATAAAGACGATATTCCATGTCACCCAGGCAAATGGACTGCAGTAGAGAAAGGTATCCAATACCTGAGGGAATTGGTCATGTGAGAAATGAGATATTATGACCCGGAAAATGCGCAGTTCCCCACAGATCCAGATGAAGTCCAATGTCTATGACCCATGTGGTGGAAATTTATACAGAGCACACCAATGGCACATGCCAATCCCTTGGCGACATTAATTTGGAAAGATGATGTGCCACCAACAGTGGGTGATGCAATTTGGCAACTGCAGGAATATGAAGACAGTATTTCTTCCTCCCTCATTGTCCTAGTTAGAAGAGCTGGGAGCAGTTCATCACTGTGTGGGTGTAACCCAAACTGTGTATTCTACATCCTCTATGTCATTTCCCAGGAACTGTTAACGATAGACAATTTGCAGCAGATGCCTAGAGCACACCTGACCCGCTCAGGCTATAAGTTGGATGTTAAGAGGCCTGTGAGATAGGAGGATGTTCCTGTCCTTGCACTCAAGATTCACAATCACCCACTGTGGAACTCCCTGCCCTGGGGGAGGTACTGGGCACTCTTGCCCGAACCTGAGGGTATATAATCTTGGGGTCTTGGGACTTTTGGTACCACTTGTGGGATCCAGAGGAGGACCAGAACCTTGACCAGACTGCGACCACCACTCTCGACTGGACTGCAACCATCACTCGCACCAGCAGGTTTTTCCTCTCCTTTCACTTTTGGACTCAGGGGACCACGTGGGGTTCAGCACGGGTGCCAACAAACACCCCTCTGTTCATGCCCCAGAATGCTGGGTTATACATCTGGGTTTTGTAGGTTAAAACCAATTGTTTGTCTATATAATTGTATTTATTGTATTGTTTTTATTAAATTGTAACTGACTTATAATCTCTTTCAAGTTGGGTTCATTTCTCCTGCCAATTTACCTTTAAACCAGCACACTCATCTTGGCTGTGAAGAAACTGTCCCAGGATTTACAGCAATCCAGAGAAGATCTGTCCTACTCCTCACCTGTACAGGCCAGTATCTCAGCCAGTTCTCTTTCTCGAGAGAGGATACAGAAGGTACACAGCGCAGGGTACCCTGTGGTTCTACCTGTGGGACCACAGAGAGGACATGAGGAAGTGGGATGGAAAACCTATCTTGACCCTAGAGGCACGGGTGCTGAATTGCAGGGAAAAACAACCACAAATGGATGTTTTTCCTGGAAAGTTGCTGCTCCAGTCTCCAGTGGACTGTTTTCCAGGCAGAATGGAAGGGCTGGTCATACTACTGACTCTATGGAGAGAAGTTCTAGTCCATTTCTATTAGAAGTTAGTGGGAATCTTGTGTTCAGTATTAGAGGGGCCCTGCTCCTAGCCAGGTGGAGAGGGCTAACTGGGTTTACTGGACTGTGTGGATCCAATGGCCTGGCACCTCAGCCCCACAGAAGTACAAGGCTTTAGTAGACACTGGTGCACAGTGTACCCTAATGCCATCAAGCTATGCAGGGACAGAACCCATCTGTATTTCTGAAGTGATAGGGGGATCCCAACAGCTGACTGTATTGGAGGCTGAAATCAGCCTGATTGGGAATGAGTGGCAAAAGCACCCTACTGGGACTGGCCCAGAGGCTCTGTGCATCCTTGGGATAGGCTATCTCAGGAGAAGGTATTTCAAGGACCCCAAATGGTACCAGTGGGCTTTTGGTATAGCTGCCTGGAAGACGGAGGAAATGAAACAGTTATCTACCTTGCCCGGTCTCTCAGAGGACTCTTCTATTGTGGAGTTGCTGAAGGTTGAAGAACAGCAGGACCCACTCACCCTTTAACAGCCCCATACGTCCAGTGCCAAAGTCTAATGGAGAATGGAGGCCAAGAGCAGACTATCATGGCCTGAATGAAGTCACAACACCTCTGAGTGCTGCTGTGCTAGACATGCTGGAACTTCAATATGAGCTGAAGTCAAAGGCAGCCCAGTGATGCCACAACTGATATCACTAATGCATTTGTCTTAATCCCTTTAGCAGCAGAGTGCAGGTCACAGTTTGCTTTCACCTGGAGGGGTGTCCAGTACACCTGGAATCGACTGCCCCAGGGATGGAAACACAGCCTGACCATCTGCCATGGACTGATCCAGACTGCACTGGAACACTTGCAGTATATTGATGATATCATTGTGTGGGGAAATACAGCAGAAGAAATGTTTGAGAAAGGAAAGAAAATAATCCAAATCCTTCTGAAAGCTGGTTTTGCCATAAAACAAAGTAAGGTAAAGGGACCTGCACAGGAGATCCAGTTTTTAGAAATAAAATCACAGAATCACAGAATCAACTATGTTGGAAAAGACCTCTGAGATCATCGAGTCCAACCTGTGACCCAACACCACCTTGTCAGCTAGACCATGGCACTAAGTGCCACATCCAGTCTCATCTTAAAAACCTCCAGGGACGGTAAATCCACCACCTCCCTGGGCAGTCCATTCCAATGTCTAATCACTCTCTCTGTAAAGAATTTCTTCCTAATGTCTAACCTAAACCTCCCCTGGCACAGCTTAAGACTGTGCCCTCTTGTCTTACTGCTGGTTGCCTGGGAGAAGAGACCGATGCCCACCTCACTACAACCTCCTTTCAAGTAGTTATAGACAGCGATAAGGTCTCCCCTGAGCCTCCTCTTCTCCAGGCTGAATACTCCAGTTCCCTCAGCCTCTCCTCATAGGACTTGTACTCGAGTCCCTTCACCAGCCTCATTGCCCTTCTTTGGACATGCTCCAGCACCTCAATATCCTTCCTGAACTGAGGGGCCCAGAACTGGACACAGTACTCAAGGTGCAGCCTAACTAGTGCCGTGTACAGGGGAAGAATCACTTCCCTGGACCTGCTGGCCACACTATTCCTGATACAGGCCAGGATGCCATTGGCCTTCTTGGCCACCCGGGCACACTGCTGGCTCATGTTCAGCTTCCCATCAATCAGAATCCCCAGGTCCCTTTCTGCCTGGTCGCTCTCCAGCCACTCTGTGCCCAGCCTGTAGCGCTGCATGGGGTTGTTGTGACCAAAATGCAGGACCCGGCACTTGGTCATGTTAAACATCATACCATTGGATTCAGCCCATCTATCCATCCTGTCCAGGTCCCTCTCCAGAGTCCTCCTACCCTCCAACAGATTTACACTCCCCCCCAACTCAGTGTCATCTGCAAATTTGCTGATGGTGGACTCAATCCCCTCATCTAAATCATCGATAAAGATATTAAACAGAACTGGGCCCAACACTGATCCCTGGGGGACACCACTAGTGACTGGCTGCCAACTGGATGCAGCACTGTTCACCACCACTCTCTAGACCTGGCCTTCCATCCAGTTAATAACCCAGCACAGAGTGCCCCTGTCCAAGCCGTGGGCTGCCAGTTTTTCCAGGAGTATACTGTGGGAGATGGTGTCAAAGGCTTTGCTGAAGTCCAGTGTCTCAGTTTAATGAGACTGAAGTGTTTTGCTAAGGACGATGAGTTATGAGGAAGATCATACTCCTCCCTCTAAGCAATTGTAAATCCAAAATTAAGAGGTTCCAATTGAGGAAGTATGGAGAAAGAAAAGATAACAGCCCTTTATTAAAGAATATATGTGTATTGGCAGAACAACAAAAGAACACAAAAAACAACTAAACAATAATTCTGTACCCAAAGTTCCCTCCAAAACAGTTAAGTACTTTCTACCTTTTGGCGCAATTCTAACCATGATCAGGAGGGGGCGCTGTTGGATCACTGGAGGAGCAGAGCCTGCAGTTTCTCTGTAGTGGCTGGCAGGGGGCGCTGTTGGGCTCTGACGGTCGCAGAGTGGGGGCCCTGGTGCGCAAGAGAAGTCGAAAATGATCTTCCCCCCTCCCCCTCCAAGAATGGGAAGGGGAAAAGGGGAAAAAGGGAAAAAAGGGGCTCTCCCCACAGACTCACACTGTCGGCGGCTGGCTCTGGCCGGGATTTCCCCCCCTTTGTCAATGCGCACAAGCCGCTGCCAAACACGGGAGCGGAGGAGGGAAGGAGCGGCTGCCTCCCCCAAAGGTTCCTCCACAGATCAGCTGAGCCTCTCCGATGAAATCCCAGCAGGTCTGGGCTGGGGGCAGAACAGGGCGCAGAAGAATGGAGGTGAACTGAGGCCAGAAGGAGCCAGATGACCCGGCTGAAAACAAAATGAACCACGGAATCCCTCCACATACGCACCCTCCCTAAATCAGGGCAAAAGTGGAGTGCCCGCTGTTTCCCGAGGAGAGCAAAAAAAACTTACCTCCCCCCCCAGTCTTCTGAGGGCGATCAGCCTGGAATGCAGACTAATGGCCAGTTCTTTTGTGTGTGTCAATCACCCCAGCAAAAAACCACCCTCCCCCTCCCTCATTCAACATCCCTCTCACAATGATGTAGGGGAAAGAAAACAATTCCCACTTGGTTTTTCAGAACAAGTAAACGTATGACATCCAGATAGACTACATCCACAGCCTTCCCCTCATCCACCAGGTGGGTCACCTGGTCATAAAAGGAGATAACAGCAATGTCTCCACCAACTAACAAGAAACAAACACAAGCTTTTTTAGGTGTTATGGGGTTTTGGAGAATGCACATTTTAGATTACAACCTGATTGTCAGCCCTCTCCATCAAGTGACCTGGAATAAGAATGATTTCCAATAGGGCCCTGAGCAATGGCAAGCCTTTGAACAAATCACACAGGAGAAAGTTCATGCTGTAGCCCTAGGGCTAGTCCGGACAGGGCAAGATGTAAAAAATGTGCTCTACACCTCAGCCAGGGAGAATGGCCCTGCCTGGAGCCTCTGGCAGAAAGCACCAGGGAAGACTCGAGATGACCCCTTTGGTTTTGGAGTCAGGGATACAGAGGATCTGAAGCCTGCTATACTCCAACTGAAAAGGAGATACCGGCAGCTTATGAAGGGGTTCTAGCTGCTTCAGAAGTGATTGGTACTGAAGCACAGCTCCTCCTGGCACCCCGGTTACCCATGTTGGGTTAGATGTTCAAAGGGAGGGTCTCCTCTCATGCATCAGATGCTACATGGAGTAAGTGGGTCACGCTGTTCACACAATGAGCTTGGATCAGAAACCCCAGTTGTCCAGGAATCTTGGAAGTGATCACAGACTGGCCAGAAGGCAAAGATTTTGGAATGTCACCAGAGGAGGAGGCAATAAGTGCTGAAGAGGCCGCACTGTATTATAAATTACCAGAAAGTGAGAGGCAATATGCCTTGTTTACTGATGGATTCTGCTATCTTGTGGGAAAGCATGAAAGGTGGAAAGCAGTTGTATCGACCCCCTTATGACAAGTCATGGAAACTGCTGAAGGAGAAGGTGAATCGAGTTAGACTGCAGAGGTGAAAGCCATCCAGTTGGCCTTATGAGAAATAAAATAATCTGGTTTTATTATAAGTAAATTTATTTAAGTGGGAAACAGGGGGTGTTGGGATTTTTTTCTTACCTCCCATTTAATTTTGGGAATATTTAGGCACCTCGCGAAGATTGTAAGGTGAAAGGCCCCGTCAGGGCTGTACACCGAGGGAATATTGCGGTCGAGGTAGGATACAATATATAGATGGAAAATTTACACCGGCCACATGTCTTTGTGTGCAAAAAGAACCCCCACTGTACAGTACAGGGGGGTATGTCATCAATCAATCAAGCTGTACAGGGGGGCCCCCTGTACAGTACAGGGGGGTACGTCATGATCCAATCAAGCGGTACAGGGGGGTACGTCATGATCCAATCAGGTGGGACCAATCAGGTGGGATCAATCAAGCGGAACCAATCAGGCGGGAGGGTGACACCCACCCGCCAATTTGAAAATTACCCTTTAAGGTAAAATACCTGTTACCTGCTGAATATTCAAGATATTGGGTAGCTGAAGAGTACAAAAGGAGCGGGCTCTTGGAGGGGGGTGTGCTTTTCCAGGCGGGTGGCTTGGGACTGCACCCAGCGCTGCAAATAAAGGATTCTTTTCTGTAAGTTTCCTTGTCCTGCAAGTGTTTTTTTGCTGTTTTATAAATTGATAAAAGAGATTTTTCTCACAATTTTGGGGGCTCGTCCGGGATCCAATGCCTGGTAGCCCTGGGCTGGGGGGCCAACATCCAGGAAGGCGCGCGCCCTGCCCAGCTTGGCGGTCCGAGGATGGGACCCCCCGGTTCAGGGCGGCTGCGGAAAAGGACCCAGGAAACACGGCTGCAGAACAAGGAAAGCAGAAGAGTCGGCCGGCATATAGGATTTAAAAAGACCGCGGCAACACACGAACCACAGGAACCCGGTAAGGGAATCATTTAAGCCTAAGGGGGTGGATTGGGGTCCCTTGGAGGGGCAAGTTGGGGTCCCTTGGGGGGCAAGTTGGGGTCCCTTGGTGGGGGGGTTAATTGGGTTTCGGGAGAGTGCATGAGAGTGACTGTGACGCGCCTAAAGGCGCGAAGCGAGAGGGAGTCTTTCTAACTGCGTTTCCACGTCTCTCGCGAGAGGACTGGTCAGTGAAGAGATGAAGTGATTGGTGAGACGTAAGACTGAGAACTCCCGGGGGAGAGAACACGGTGGGGCTGGTGCAAGGAAACTGTTGCTGCCTTTGCTTAGAGGGTGCCACGTGCTCGGAGGAGCAGAGGTGGCAGTGTGCTCCGGCAGGGACTGGAGCAGTGTGCTGTGTGTGCTCCCGGTGGGGCCGGTGCAGGGAAACTGTTGCTGCCTTTGTTTAGAGGGTGCCACGTGCTCGGAGGAGCGGAGGTGCAGCGTGCTCTGGCAGGGACCGGAGCAGTGTGCTGT
>NW_020925358.1:254422-324052 GCF_003984885.1 Neopelma chrysocephalum | reverse complement strand
TACAGCAGTAAAACAAAATTCCTGTACGAAAAGTTGACAAATGACACAACACCCGAAAAAGCCTACCAAGCAGAATACTCCCCAGAAGAGGTGAAGGAATTTAACAAATTAAAAGAAATTTTAACCCAAGCCCCAGTGTTATCTTTACCAGATCTAAAGAAACCCTTTGATCTTTACGTGAATGCCTCAGAAGGGACTGCCAAGGGGGTAGTCACCCAAGATTGGGGGGGAGTCAGAAAGCCGGTGGGTTTCCTATCAAAAATATTAGACCCAGTAATCAGAGGATGGCCCGCCTGCGTCCAGGCGGTGGCTGCTACAGCCATACTGGTGGAGGAAGCAAGAAAATTAACATTTGGAGGAAAAATTAAAGTACACACTCCACATGCAGTAAGAGCAGTCTTAAGTCAAAAATCTGGAAGGTGGATGACAGATTCTCGAATTCTAAAATATGAAACCATATTAATGGAAAAAGATGACTTAAGCCTGACAACTAACTCATGTGTAGATCCATCTCAATTTTTGTACGGACAAGGAAATACCGAGAATGATATAACTGCACACAATTGCTTAGACATTATTGATTACCAAACAAAAATCAGAGAAGACTTATTAGATATCCCTATAGAGGGAGGAATACATTTGTTTACAGATGGATCATCAAAAATCGTAGAAGGGAAACGAAAAAGTGGTTATGCAGTAGTCGATGGAGAAGATCTCACAGTGGTGGAGTTGGGGACTCTGCCAAAGGACTGGTCTGCTCAAGCATGTGAAGTGTATGCAGTGATTAGTGCTCTACGTATAATTGGCAGTGGGATGGGAACCATATATACTGATTCCAGATATGCCTGGGGGGTTGCACACATATTTGGGAAAATCTGGCATGAGAGGGGAATGGTAACCTCCCAGGGGAAAGGTTCAAGTCATCGTGAACTTCTAGAGACCTTGTTGGAAGAAATCCAAAAACCACAAGAGATTGCCATTGTACATGTGAAGGGGCATCAGAGGGGAAAAGATATGATCTGTCAGGGAAACGCTCGAGCTGACCAGGCTGCCCAAGAGGCCACTCTCAGCCTCAGGACACCTGAAGCAAAAATTATGGCCCTGATACCAGTTCCAGAAAAAGTATCCCAGCCAGTGTTTACTGAAATTGAACAACAAAAACTAGTTGAAATAGGAGCCAAGAAAGACGAGGAGGGGAGGTGGTTTCTCTCAGATGGGAGACAGATACTATCAGAAGCAGTTACACGAGAAGTACTAAAGGAACTCCATAACAGCACACACTGGGGCACCCAAGCCTTAGTAGAAACATTTTTGAGAGCTTACGGGCACCTGGGGGTGTGTACTGTTGCTAAACAAATAACAAGCCAGTGCATGATTTGTCAAAAAGTAAACAAAAGGGTACAAAGAGCTCGCTCCCTTGGAGGACGAGAGCTTGCAATGAGGCCCTTTCAGAGAATACAAGTAGATTTCACCGAATTACCTCCTGTACAGAGATGGAAGTACTTATTGGTAATTGTAGATCACTTAACTCATTGGGTAGAAGCATTTCCAGTCTTAAAAGCCACGGCTCAAAGTGTAGTTAAAACATTATTAGAACAAGTGATTCCCAGATTTGGACTACCCGAAACCATAGATTCAGACTGGGGATCACACTTCACTTCAAAAATTCTAAAATTAATGTGCGAGGCTCTACAAGTCTCGTGGCAACATCATACCCCGTGGCACCCCCAGAGTTCGGGGAGAGTGGAACGAATGAACCAAACTCTGAAACGAACCATAACCAAAATCGCCCTGGAAACAGGGCTGCCATGGACAAAATGTTTACCTCTAGCACTCTTCCGGATCAGGACAGCCCCCAGAAGAGACCTAAATATATCTCCTTATGGAGATGTTATTTGGGCTGCCTTATCCATCATGCCATAAAACCCACCAAAGTCCAACTCTGGAACTAGGCGAAAAATACCTCAGAGAATATGTCACAACAATAGCCAAGAGGTTAGACGACCTCAGGCAACAAGGGCTACTTCCCCAAACTGTTAAACTAGAGATGAAAATACACAACATTTCAGTGGGAGATTGGGTTCTAATAAAAACATGGAAAGAAGAGCCTCTCAAACCAGAATGGGAGGGGCCATACCAAGTGGTATTAACCACTGAAACAGCAATACGAACTATAGAGAAGGGGTGGACCCATAGTACAAGAGTCAAAGGGCCTATAACACCCCCTTCCTCCACTCCCGAGTGGAAATGCCAAGGAGAGTACCCAAAACTGAAAATAACCCAAAAGTAAAATTTTGTTTTTACAGTCTCCAGGAGAGGACAACAGCTGAAAAACACCGCTCCCAACAAAAGAAATCGGAACCCAGCACGAAGGAGTAACTACCGCTACTAAGACCCATAGCTTTTAGAGAATTAGGAATAGCATTAGGAATAGATAACCAACCAACAAAATTTCTTAGTGTTATTAAGTGCCAAGCTATACTCAAGCGCAAAGGCAGAGCAATAGAGGGCAAGACCAGATTAGCCTCTATACTTGCCACAAGAAGATCTTCCCATCCTGCTGTCGGCTGCAATCCGATAGGCATGGACAGTGGAGGTATATGCTATACTGGACCTCTGCTTGCCTTAGCTGCGCTCCTGCTAGTGGTTGTTGCCAATGACCACTGCCAAAAATGTTACCAAAATGCATACTACGAAACAGGTGTGGTAACCATCTTTATGGCACATGAGTATGTGAACGAAGTTTGTTATGACAAGGAAAAATTAGAAACCTGTGTGATAGGCAACAGACACTATGGGATAGCACAAAATTTAGGACCAGAAGGGACACGACTAGGACTAAGTTGTCCCGTCAAAGAAACTTGGATTTGCTGGGATATCACTAGTGAGTGGGGGACCCCTGAAATAATAATAGAAGAAATCATTGAAGATACTGAGAGAAAAAAATCCAAGAACCACCCACTATCACAGTTAAGTAGCTTATATTCCGAACTGACAGGAGAGATGGATGGAAATTTTGAGCTCCCGGCAGTAGGACAAAATCTATTTGTTGATCTAGCAGAAAAAATTGCTAAAGGGTTAAGAGTAAGTCGATGTTGGGTATGCGGAGGGCCTTTAATGGCAGAAGAATGGCCCTGGAGAGGTTTTAGTCTGGATGCCCAAGAAATACTCAAAGGAAACTACACATTTTCTCATAATAAAGTGAATAGACCAGAAGGATGGATATTAAGCTCCACAGTAATAGGGAGAGATTGTATACGGAGAACAGGACCACACTTTGTATACCCAGTTGGAGAAACCCCTTGCAAGCGAACCCTAAAAACCAACTCCACTCACAGTGAGTATTTCCCACAAGCCCCAACTAACTATTGGTCAGGAAAAAAGGGCCCCAACTGTGAGTGGGATGCAAACAAAAAACTATATCAATGTAATAAAACCAAAGTAAACCCTTTCTCCGGAATAATAGAAATATCAAAATTTTGGAAAAATGCTGATAGCCTGTCCAAACATTTTTGGAAAGCACCAAATGGACTTTTTTGGATTTGTGGAAAAAGAGCATATACAGTCCTACCAGAAAATTGGAGTGGTTGTTGTACCACAGGAATAATTTTGCCTGGATTTTTCCTATTGCCCTTGGAGAGTGGAGATGAATTGGGAGTCCCGTTATATGACTCTCTTAACCGAAAAAAAAGAGAAGTAAAAGGGAGAACACCCTACATTGGAATTAAAGAACACTCAATAGGGGGAACCCAAAAATGGGGGGAGGAGGAGTGGCCTCCTGAGAGAATTATTGAGTATTATGGACCGGCCACATGGGCACAAGATGGTACATGGGGTTACCGTACACCCATTTATATGCTCAATCGAATTATACGACTCCAAGCTGTAGTAGAAATAGTTATAAATCAGACCGCAAAGGGATTAGAACTAATAGCTGAACAACAGCGCCAAAGTAGAGCAGCCATATACCAAAACAGATTGGCCCTAGACTACCTTTTGGCAGAGGAAGGAGGAGTCTGTGGGAAATTCAACACCTCAGACTGCTGCTTACAAATTGATGATAACTATGAAGCTGTAATGGAAATAGCCTCCAACATCCGAAAAATCACCCATGTCCCTGTTCAAAAATGGAACTCCATAGTTGATGGAGAATGGTGGGCTAACTTCTTTGGGGGGGCATGGTGGAAAAAAGTGGGATTCTTTTTATTATGTGCTGTCTCTGGATTATTGTTCATACCCTGTCTAATCCCATGTTTTATGAGATTAATTTCTAGTGTTGTCCAAGGGATGCAATTAACTGCCATGCCAATGGATCCGAAAACCTCTACTGGGCTAAAGGCCCAGAAATCCAGAAAATCATGATCTTGCGACCAACCCCCAAACAGACGAAAGACATGGAGAAAGCACAAAAAGCACTACTTGAGTGGGAACTTGCCAAGCAAACGAAAGAAATGAATAAGGCACAAGATATACTAACTGAGTGGGAACGAACTCGGAAAACCTAAAGACAATCAACAAAACAAGAGACTTATAATAAAACCATGAATAAAGACAAAAAGGGGGGATTATGAGAAATAAAATAATCTGGTTTTATTATAAGTAAATTTATTTAAGTGGGAAACAGGGGGTGTTGGGATTTTTTTCTTACCTCCCATTTAATTTTGGGAATATTTAGGCACCTCACGAAGATTGTAAGGTGAAAGGCCCCGTCAGGGCTGTACACCAAGGGAATATTGCGGTCGAGGTAGGATACAATATATAGATGGAAAATTTACACCGGCCACATGTCTTTGTGTGCAAAAAGAACCCCCACTGTGCGGTACAGGGGGGTACGTCATCAATCAATCAAGCCGTACAGGGGGGTACGTCATCAATCAATCAAGCTGTACAGGGGGGTATGTCATGATCCAATCAAGCGGTACAGGGGGGTACGTCATGATCCAATCAGGTGGGACCAATCAGGTGGGATCAATCAGGTGGGATCAATCAAGCGGAACCAATCAGGCGGGAGGGTGACACCCACCCGCCGATTTGAAAATTACCCTTTAAGGTAAAATACCTGTTACCTGCTGAATATTCAAGATATTGGGTAGCTGAAGAGTACAAAAGGAGCGGGCTCTTGGAGAGGGGTGTGCTTTTCCAGGCGGGTGGCTTGGGACTGCACCCAGTGCTGCAAATAAAGGATTCTTTTCTGTAAGTTTCCTTGTCCTGCAAGTGTTTTTTTGCCGTTTTATAAATTGATAAAAGAGATTTTTCTCACAGCCTTAGACATTGCTAAACAAGAAAAATGGCCAGCACCTTATCTCTACACTGACTCGTGGATGGTGGCAAATGCCCTGTGGAGGTGATTGCAACAATGGAAGAATACCTGGCAGTGCAGAGGTAAGCCCATCTGGGCTGCTGCATTATGGTAAGATATTGCTGCCCAGGTGGAGATCCTGGTTGTGAAGGTACATGTAGCAAGCCAGCGTGAGGACAAGAAAGAAGGAAATCAGAAAGGCCTGGGAAATGTCTAGATGACCTTGTATTGTTTTATCTAAAGCCTTGATTTACTGTCCAGGAACGGAGCTGAGCTCTCGGTTTGCAATTTACCATGCAGGGACGAATAAGGGTAACTTGAAACTCCAAGGTCTGTGTGGGTGGTGTCTGTGTGGCCGGCCAGGTTGTGAGTGTGGTTGATGTGTGGCTTGCAGCTGTGTTCTGCTTTGATTTGCTTAACCACTCCCAGTTGAAAGTGAATGGTATAAAAACCCTGGATCATTAGCAATAAAGTGATTTCTGTCCATCAAGCCGGAGGTCTGTGTGTCATTCCATCACAGGTACATCACGTAGATGCTCATATACCCAAGAGTTGGGCCACTGAAGAACATCAGAACAACGAGCAGGTGGATCAGGCTTCTAGGATTGAAGTGGCTCAGGTGGGTTTGGATTGGCAACACAAGGGGGAATTATTTCTGGTTCAGTGGGCCCATGACAGCTTGGAACATCAAGGAAAAGATGCAACATACAAATGGGCTTGTGATCAAGGGGTGGCATTAACCATGGACACTATCACACAGGTTATCCATGAATGTGAAACATGCACTGCAATCGAGCAGGCCAAGCAGGTAAAGCCTCTTTGGTATGGTGGACAATGGCTGAAATATAAGTATGGGGAGGCCTGGCAGATTGACCCTATCATACTCCCCCAAACCCATGACAGCAAATGCCATCTGCTTATGATGGTGGAAGCAACCACTGGATGGCTAGAAACATATCCTGTGTCCCATGCCACCACCTGGAACACTATCCTGGGCCTTGAAACGCAAATCTAATGGCAACATGGTACTCCAGAAAGAATTGAGTCAGACAAGGGAACTTATTTTCTAAACAACCTCATAAACACTTAGGCCATTGTGTGGGTGTATCACATTCCCTATCAGGTGCCAGCCTCTCGAAAGATCGAACGTTGTAATGGACTATTAAAGACTACACTGAGAGCAATGGATGCTGGGACCTTCAAACATTGGGATACACATTTAGCAAAGACCACCTGATTAGTCAACATTAGGGGATCTGCAAATCGGGCTGGCCCTGCCCAATCAAAACTTTTACCTACTGTAGAGGGGGATAAAGTTCCTGCAATGCACATTAAAAGCATGCTGGAGAAAACAGTCTGGGTTATTCCTGCCTCAGGCAAAGGTAAACCCATCTGTGGGACTGCTTTTGCTCAAGGACCCAGGTGCACTTAGTGGGTAACGCAAGAGGACGAGGAAGTCCAGTGTATGCCTCAAGGGGATTTGATTTTGGGTGAGAATAGCCAATGAATTAAATTGTATGATGTTAATAACTACTAACACCGTGTATTACGACCTCTATGGTGGCTACGTGTGTATCACCTCCCTGAGCACCTCACAGCATCGATCTTAACCACAAGCATTCTGGGGATCTGAGCCTGACTTCCCTCTGATCGTTGCACTTCCACCAATGATGAATGAACTTTGATAAAACTGAACAAGCAGCAGTACTGGAATCAGAACTGTCTCAAATGTGCAGCATGCAACAATCCAACACTGCACACCATCTTTCCTGCTTGAAAGACTGTTACCAAGGATGGAGGACAAAGTCATGGACTAAATGAATTCAACAAACATTTTTGTGGACATTTTATGAGGAGGTGCACAAAAGAAAACTGGGAAGGAGAATAGCCAGAACATGTGACCCAAACTGGGCAAAGGGACATTCTACGCCATAGAATGTCATGTCCAGTATATAAACTGGGGAAGTTACCCAGAATGGGGGCTGATCTGGGTTTGGGAATGGGGTCTGTCATCAGTCAGCGGGTGGTAAGCAATTGTATTGTGCATCCCTTGTTTTGTTTTTTTTCTTTTTTATTATCAGTATTATTTACTACTATTATTATTATATTTAACTTTTGTTTCAATTATTAAACTGTTCTTATCTCAACCTACAAGTTTTACTTTTGATTCTCCTCCCCATTCCACTATGGTGGGGGGGGAGAGAAGGGGGGTTGAGCGAGCGACTGTGTGGGACTGAGTTGCCAGCTGGGCTTAAACCACGACAGTCCTTTTACTGATTTTTTTTAATATATATATTAACAACATACACTATTTCGTTTTCTGCTGTTTTCTCCTTTTGTTCAGTGGTTGAATGCAGTCGAGTTTGGGATTTTTGTTTTACAAAATTTTTTGCTTGATATCAGAAGCAGCTCTTGATTTTTTTGAGTACTTCAGGAAAAGTGGATGAATTAGATGGGCTCTTCCTTCTGAAATAGAATGAGTCCAAACAATTTTTCACACACTAGGAAAACATCACCAAGCTTTCAAGTTCAGGTATGGACTTGTGTGTGTGTATACGTATATGCGTGTGGCAAGAACTTCCTTTACAACACTATATATTCAAGGATGCTGCAGCAAGAGTAACTTTAGTTTTCAGTATGATTTTCTTGATTCTGCTTAAAACACAATTACTCTAAAAAAAAGAGCTTAATTGGCTTCCTCAGACTATCACATTTGTAGTCTTGCCTGCCAAATAATGTTAAATTCCCAGTTAGTTGGCATATTCAGATAATATTGGCAGTGCAATGCTACCAGTCTTCCACTTGCATTAAGAGACTTTTGGAGCAAAACCTGTACAGTTAAAACTCTCCAGACATTTAATAAGAAATAAATTGTAAAATAAAACAAGTTTGCAATTTAGGTATATGTAATTATTAAAAATCTATGCTAGTAGATGAGACTTCAAAAAATCTACACCAGCTTTGGCAGCTTTGTTGTCTATGAATAGACCCAACTTTTGCAGGCAAAATCAAATGGAGATCTGGGATAGGAATAAATACACATTTGTTGGTACAGCCCTTGAGCTTGTACCTCCTCTTTGAAAACAGAGCTCTATAGCACAGCACTTTTAAATATGTAAAAAAAAATTGCCTTAAGCCCAGCTTTCTATAGAAATCCTTAAAGATATTCACACTTAACTTCTCCCATTAGCTTTTGAAATATAGCAGTGGACTGTCTTCCTTACAAAGAATACTTTTATGAATCCCTTGGGTACTGTCAGCATCAATAAACTAAACTCATTCCTCAGTCAACCTTCTGTGTAAAATCATGTGTGGGCACAGACTTAGAGAACTGAAACACTTCTGGCTATTTATACATATCACAAGTGTTTGCCACATTAAAATATTCATAATATTTACATAAAATATGAAGAAAATAATTTACAAAAACATAAAATAACTACTTGCTGTTATACTTCCTTGTGGAAAAGGAACTCAACGATGTCATGCAGAACTGTTAAAAATTAGTATTAACCATTTTTAGTGTTTATTGTAATCTACTTTGTTGCCATTTAGCTTACTAGAAAAGCATTTTTATAAACTCTATAAACTACTATGTTATCAAACAAACCCATGGAAAAAAGAAATGCCACATGCAGCACTAAGTCTTTCTCTCAAAGCAGTTTATTGTTAAAGGTAGTAGCTTTAATCAAAGCAAGTATCAATATTACATGGCCCTTGCTTTGCCTCTCAATCTATGGGAAAAGACTAACTTGTTTCCAAAATTTCTTAGAGGAATGCAGTTATTCTTAAACCCTTTTTCATCTACTTTATCTTGTTCATCTTGTACATTGCTTCATTAGATAGATGTGGTTTAACACAACACACTAACTTAAATAGGAATATTAATAAGGAGTGAGCACGCTTGTGCATTTACAGTATGCTAGTTACTTTGCACTAGCTTCCTAGTCGTGGTGCAGTTCACTACAATGCTCTTGCATTCACTTTGGGGAAACAAAACCAAAAACCCATTCGCAGTGCTCCATAAGTATTTAGGAAAAAATGCCAGGTAAGCAATTAGAAAAGACCTCATAACATGTCCAATTCATACTAAACTTTGCAGTAACCCCCCCCCCACGAGCCAGCCATATAAAATATTATTCAAATCAAATGAACAATAGTTCAGTTGAGTACACTAAATCAGAAGTAATTAAAGTATAGATACAATTTGGTTTTTTAAATGTTTACTAACTTGAAGCACTGATGCTTTATGGTTCTGTTAACAGGCAATGCTGGCAGCATTAATGCGGATTGAAATATTGTTGGCAGCAATAATTCAGATTAAACTGATTTGATTGCCATCCAAATAGTAAACGTAATGATTTATCAACAGTTTTGCATCCTGTGAAAACTTCACATTGCTTTCAGCAGGAACACCATACCCAAATAAACCATTATTTTTTAATACTTCAAAATATAAACTGTGTTAGCACTCCAGAAACAGAGCTCCCATGTTGACAAGGATGCCAGGATTTATTTTTCTGATATGCACTACCTTGCGAGGCAGTGAAGATCTTGACACTATAGCTGTGGTAAGTCACTGACAAATTTCTCAACTCTACATTACTCAATAGCCTTCCCAGAAAGAAGAATTTAAAAATTATAAAAAAAAATAACCCTGAACTAATATCTCCATTTGACATCCATGACCCTAAACTTTCTCATGACTGGAGTTACCAGGAGCCTTGTGACAATTTTTTCTGCATGGGCAAATAAAGCAAAATAGGTTTCAGCAACTCCAAAAAAGCAACAGACCAAACTTTTTTTTAACCATCATTACTGATCAGTTACTGACGTAATTGCCAATTTCTGTCTTTAGTGGAGGGAGAAAAAGGATTAGAGGCAATATAACTGCCCTTTTCTGAATCTTTTTAACTGTGGAAGCAACATTTGATTAAAAGGACATACTATTATTCTTAATACCTAAATGGACAAAGGGGACAAAAGTCAAATGCTTTACTATATGTGCAAGAGCCAGTAACAGCTGATCAAGAGCAATCATGGACAATAGGCATTGTCAACTACTTCCATTGTTATTTAATCCAAACAATTGCAGGCACTAATTTTACAATGTTTTAACAAATGCAAACTACTTCTAGCCCCTCCATAAAGTTCATTGGATGGTTAGCGAAAGGAAACAAGAAATATTTTTATGGGTTTGTGGTTTTTACAACCCAAATTCTACATGCTTTTACTGGTACACTTAGAAGACAACTTGTGGCTATTCCTCTTTGCCAGATTTTCTCTGCCTACTTGTGTGGTCAAGAAGGCAGGGTTGCATTGTAAATCACAATCTGGCCAATTCCAAATGTGAATAATAGATCGAGCCAGCAGAAAATCAATTAAGAAATATTTTTAAAGATGACCCAGCACCCCTCTCACACTGAGTAATGGCATAACATATGTAATAATTGCCATCTGCTGTTTTATTGGAGGGTTAAGGAGACACCAAGAATTTTGGCTTTCCCATTGTTATCTGTACTACAATAAAAAATTCTGTTTTCGTCTTTCTTAATTTTTTAAGAAAAATGTCAAAATAAGAGGAACAACTTAATAAATTACAAACAACCACTAACAATGACATAAGAACAAAATGATAAAAATAAATAATCTAAATTTGGCTTTTGTTCATGTTTTTTTTTTTAAATGCAGTACATTTGAGTCTTCTCAGTTGGCCTTCAAAGATACCTTCTGGGTAAACTGTGTAGTGGGCAAAAACTAATACAGGGACAAACACACACACAGTTTCCCACATATGAGATAAGGGCACAGAAATTCAGTAGCTTACAATGGAAAATCATTCATGACCAACTACAGCTATATAGATATTCACAAGTATCTTTAAACATATTATATATTATCCTGCCAATTTCAGACATAAGATCTTAGAAGAACATGAGCTTATACTTCCTAGCGGTTTCTACTTCATGCAGCATCAACTTTTCATAATGGAATTTTTTTGGTGAGCATTATTAGGTTAATTAAATAAAACTAGAAGTCACTGATGTGTAAATAAACTGGAATACACATTGTCTCCACTATTAATTTAACATATACTTGGGATGAAAGAAAAGCAGACATTTTCTGCTACATTTTTGATTTGTGCTGAAAACAGAGTTGATAACATTGAGATGTTTTTGTTATTGCTGAGCAGAGCTTGCACAGAGCCAAGGCCTTTTCTGCTTTTCATACCATCCCTCCAGCAAGGAGGCTGGGGGTGCAGAAAAGACTGGAGGGGACGCAGCCGGGACAGCTGACTCCAACCAATCAAAGGGATATTCCAGACCATATAATGTGGTGCTCAGTATATAAAGGTGGGGGAAGAAGGAGGAAGGGGGGACGTTCAGAGTGATGGCATTTGTCTTCCCAAGTGACCATTAGGAGTGATTGAGCCCTGCTTCCCTGGGGATGGCTGAACATCTGCCTGCCCGTGGGAAGGAGTGAATTAATTCCTTGTTTTGCTTTGCTTGTGTGCACAGCTTTAGTTTTCCCTATTAAATTGTCTTTATCTCAACCCATGTGTTTTCTCACTTTTAACCTTCCGGTTCTCTCCCAGTTCCACTGGTGGGGGAGTAAGCGAGGGGCTGCGTGGGGCTGAGTTGCTGGCTGGGGTTAAACCACAGCAATACTAAACATTAAAAAAACTATTTAAAGTAAATTTTGTAAGAATTGGGTCATAAAACTGACTAGATAAGTTATTTAGGTTGCAGTGAAAAAAAGCCTTTGTAAGGAGGGCATTAGCCCAACTGAAGTGCATCTACAACAAAGCACACAGCGTGGGCAGCAAACAGAAGGAGATGGAAGCCATGGTGTAGCTGAAAAACTATGACATAGTTGCAATGACAGAAACATGATGGGATGAATCACACAACTGGAAGTCTGCAATGGATGGCTATAAACTCTTCAGAAGGGATAAGTAAGGAAGGAGAGGCGGTGGGGTAGCCCTGTATGTTAGGGAGTGCTTCGATTGTCTAAAGCTTGCTGGTGGTGATGAAAGGGTCAAGTGTTTATGGGTAAGAATCAGGGGGAGCCAATAATGCAGATATCCTGGTGGGAGTCTGTTACAGACCACCCAACCAGAATGAGGAGGCAGATGGAATATTGTATAAGCAGTTGGGAGAAGTCTCACAATCGCTGGCCCTTGTTCTCTTGGGGGCCTTCAACTTACCAGATGTCAGCTGGAAATAAAACACAGCAGAGAGTAAACACTCCAGGAGGTTCCAGGAGTGAGTGGAAGAGAACTTCCTGACACAGATGGTGAGTGAGTCAAACAGGGAAGGCGCCCTGCTGGACCTGCTGTTTGTGAACAAAGGACTGGTGGGTGATGTGATGGTTGGAGGCCATCTTGGGCACAGAGATCATTAAATGATAGTCTTCAATTCTGAGAGAAGTAAGGAGGGGTGTCAGCAGAACTGCTCCTTTGTATTTCCAGAGGGCGGACTTTGGTCTATTTAGGAGACTGGTTGAGACAGCCCCTTGGGCAGCAGTCTTGAAGGGCAAAGGAGTCCAGGAAGGCTGGACATGCTTTGAGGGACATCTTAAAGATACAGGAACAGACAGTCCCCATGTGTTGTGAAATGAGCCGGTGGGGAAGAAGACTGGCCTGGCTGAACAGAGAGCTTTGGTTGGAACTCAGGGAGAAAAAAGAGAGTTTATCACTTCTGGAAAAAGGGGCAGGCAGCTTAGGAGGACTACAAGGATGTTGTGAGGTCATGAAGGGAGAACATTAGAAGTGCAAAAGCCCAGATAAAACTTAATCTGGCCACTGCTGTAAAAGACAACAAAAAGGGTTTCTACAAATGCATCAGCAACAAAAGGAGGCCCAAGGAGAATCTCCATCCTTTGTTGTATGGGGGGGAAACACAGTAACAAAAGATGAGGAAAAGGCTGAGGTACTTAATGCCTTCTTTGCCTCAGTCTTAAATAGCAAGACCAGTTGTCCTCAAGGGACCCAACCCCCTGAGCTGGAAGACATAGGGAGGGAGCAAAATGAAGCCCCCATAATCCAGGAGGAAATGGTCAGTGACCTGCTATGCCACTTAGACACCCACAAGTCCATGGAGCCAGATGGGATCCACTCAAGGGTACTGAGGGAGCTGGCGGAAGAGCTCACCAAGCCACTTTCAATCATTTAGTCAATCATTCAGTCCTGGTCAACCAGGGAGGTCCCAGGTGACTGGAAATTGGCAAATGTGATGTTCATCTATAAGAAGGTTTGGAAGGAGGATCCAGGGAAGTACAGACCTGTCACCCTGACCTCGGTGCCAGGGAAGGTCATGGAGCTGATCATCTGTAGTGCCATCACACAGTATGTGCAGAACAACCATGGGATGAGGCCCAGCCATCATGGGTTTATAAAAGGCAGGTCCTGCTTGACCAACCCGATCTCTTTCTATGACAAGGTGACCCACCCAGTGGATGAGGGAAAGGCTGTGGATGTTGTCTACCTGGACTTCAGTAAAGCCTTTGACACCATTTCCCACAGCAGCCTCCTGGAGAAATTGTCTGCTTGTGTTGTGGATGGGTGTACTCTCAGCTGGGTTAAAAACACTCTCTGGGCCCAGATGGCCCGGCCCAGAGAGTGGTGGTGAGTGGAGTTTGATCCAGCTGGTGGCCGATCACGAGTGATGTTCCCCATGGCTCAGTATTGGGGCAAGCCCTGTTGAATATCTTCATTGATGGGTCCTGCACTTGGGTCACAACAACCCCCTTCAGTGCTACAGGCTTGGGGAAGAGTGGTTGGAAAGCTGCTCAGCAGAAAAGGACCTGGGGGTGCTGGTCGACAGCAGCTGAACATGAGCCAGCAGTGTGCCCAGGTGGCCAAGAAGGACAATGGCATCCTGCCAATAGCGTGGTCAGCAGGACCAAGGAAATGATTGTCCCCCTGTGCTGGGCACTGGTAAGGCCGCACCTCGAATCCTGGGTTCAGTTTTGGGCTCCTCACTACAACAAAGACATTGAGGTGCTGAAGCATGTCCAGAGAAGGTCAACGAAGCTGGTGAAGGGTCTGGAGCACAAGTCTGATGAGGAGTGGCTGAGGGAGCTTGGGGGGCTGTTTAGCCTGGAGAAAAGGAGGTCAACGGGTAACCTTATCCCCCTCTACAACTACCTGAAAGGGGGTTGTAGCCAGTTGGGGATCAGCCTCCTCCCCTAGGTAACAAGTGACAGGATGAGAGGAAACGGCCTCAAGTTGCACCAAGGGAGGTTTAGATTCGATATTAGCTAAAATTTCTTCATGGAAAGGGTTGTCAGGCACTGAAACAGACTGGTCAGGGAAGTGATAGAGTCACCATCCCTGGAAGTGTCCCAAAAACATGTGGATATGGCATTTGAGGACACGGTTTAGTGGTGAACATGGTGATGGTGCTGGGTTGCTGTAGCCGTGCAGGAGTTCTGTGAACAATCTGTATTGCATTTCTGAGACCTTTAGCTTAGCACAGCTGGGTGCAGATAATAAAAAATATTGCGCCACTAATATGGCCGCAGGCCTTGTGCCAAGGTGAAGGAGGAGTTTTCTTGGAAGGTGAACAAGTTTTATGGACACCTGCTGTGGACCAATTAGTCCTGGACAACGCAGTATGTTTTCCTTATGTATCCAATGTATCCCGAGAAGGAATCACATGTCTGTGTGTGTAATTAACAGTATATAAGCTGTCTTCTCTCTAATAAAGCAGACATTTTGCTAACCATATTGGTACAGAGCACCTTGTCCATGCCTCTCCGTCAATAACTGGCGCCCGAACAGGGACTCCTGCATCGTCGAGTTCTACGGGACGTGAGATGAACGGCAGGAGGCGAGAGAAGCAGCCGTAGAAGGTGGCGTTTACCCCGGTGCCACGAATTTAAAGCCACGCGCTTGGTACAGAGAAATCTTGCCTTGGCCAGGTGAGTCGGCTGTGGGAGGAGAAATGGGGCCTACCCTGTCAAAAGAAGAACAGGCTGTAGAAAAGCTCCTCTGCTATACGGTCTCTCTAAGAGAGCCAAAGTATGATGAAAGAGCCCTGAAAGGGTTACTGGAATGGGCGAGAGCGAAGAGGTTAATCCCTACTGCTCAAGCTGCCTTTGAGGTGTCCACATGGGATACTATAAAGGAACATTTATGGGAAGAGATGTCTAAAGGGTCAAAAGATGCAAGAAAATATCCTACGATTTGGCATTTGGTAGTTGAGACGTTAGAGAGCCATCACGCTTTTCACCGAGTAGAGGCGGCTGCAAAAGCAGCTGCCGCGGCAGCTGCGGAGGCAGTCTTGCCGAGTAGCGAAGAGCCTCTAGTGCAGACATGCGCAGAAAAGTTTGTTTACGGGAAGTTTTCAGCTCCTGCGCCTGCAAGAGTGCGAACAGTAAAAGTTTTAAAATCCGCGGGTTTGTCCCGGTCCAGTAGCGTGCCAGCGCTGGCACAACTAGCAAAGACTGCGGAAAACAAGGCTGGCGCCACGCCATCGGCAACACCCTCTGCTGCGCCTGCGCGGCCAACACTGCTATCGTTTACTGAGCCTGCGCAGTTGGCGGCGCCACCCCCTGCCCCGCCTGCTCTGGGAGCTGCGCCAGCAACTGTTACTACGCAGGCACCGCCTGGAACAGCGATGCTAGGGGCCTCCGCGTCGCCAGGGGGGCTGTATTATTGCCGCCTGGAACCATCATGTCACCTGGACTGACATCATCAGGAACCGCCGCACCTGAACCCGGAAGTATGCCAACGAAGATTGTCGCTATGGCGACCGGAGCTATTCCGAAAAGGGCTACTGCTACGCCGGCGAGAGCCGCTGCTATTTCAACAGAGGCAGGAGTCACCGAAGGAAGAACCACTACCCTTGTTCCAATGTTGCTACGAAAGATGAAGGAACAAACAACTCATGACAACGCAGAACAGCTAATCCCTCCGCTCCCGTCCCCAAGTCTGACTTCTGATGAAGAGAGCTCGGACGATGGCAGCGAGAGGCTTGCTCCGCTTGCAACGAAAGATCAAATGAATAAGCTGTTGCACTGCTTTGAAGAGCTCAAGTCTATAATGATAGAGAGACAGTCCACTCTGCAGCATCCAAATTTCTGCAATGTTCCAGCATCATCCGTGGTACAGACATTGCCTCCTCCAAACCCCTTTCCCGGGATACCTGGGGTGGGAACTTCTGATGAGGGGTTTCCAGCCCTGCCGGGTGGAGGGAGGGGGAGGGAGGGGGTAACTGGTGATTCAACACAGAATTGGAGAAACATTATACGGGATGCTGCTATAGATGGGGACTATGAGCTCTTAGGAGTTAGTGCTTTCCCTGCTATTGTGGATGCTGCAGGGCGAAAATCCTGGGAAGCTTTAGAGTGGAAACTCATCAAAGAGGCTAAAGCAGCTATTGCCCAGTATGGCTTGAAAAGCAGTTATTCACAATCCATAATGCAACATCTATTCACTGCACAAATGCTGTTACCATTTGACACACGTATGATAGCAACCACGCTGCTGACTCCTTCTCAGCAGCTACAATTTTTTCATAAATGAGAGGTTAGCTGTGCAGCAGCTGTAGCACAGCCTAGGCAGCAAGGTCACCCTCTTCATGGTGTTACGGCTGACATGCTCATGGGTATCGGTCAATATAACACAACTGAGGTACAAGCAAAGTTTCCAGATGAGGCGTTGCGAACCAGCCAAGATTTAGCCTACAAGTCCTTCCTTGCGATAAGGGATGAAAAGTCAGGGCCCCCGTGTACTACGATCAAACAGGGGCCCCATGAGCCATACAATCAGTTTATTGATCGTTTATTTCAATCAGTGAATACAGACCCAGATGTGGATAGTGACATGAAGGCAAAATTTATCGATATGTTGGCCTATGATAATGCCAATGATAAAAGCCAAACAGGCTTTCAACATGCTGCCTAGGGGTGCTGGTGTCACCTAACTCCTGGAGGCTGCAAACAGAATGCTCATACAGGAGGACGCAGCCTATCTGGCTACTGCAGTAGGTGCAGTAGTAAAGCCTCTTGTATCTGGGAGAGTAAGGAAAGGTAAGAGAAACAAACAAGTAAAGTGTCTTACTTGTGGCCAGTTGGGACATTACAGCACTCAGTGTCGAGCACTTCCTTTGCCAAGGACTGCTTGCCCGGCAATAACAGCAGTAGGGTCCAAGTGGTGTAATAACTGCCACAAGGATAACCATATCACAAATGAGTGTAAGCGGCAGGGAAACTTCAGGCGGAGTGCGATGCACTCTCGCGCCATGACAGCAAATCAGGGTGCTTGGAACGCTGCTGTGCAGCCACCGCAGGAAGTGCCGGTGTGGACGTGGCAACCGCAGTAGATACTATGCTTGAGACTCAAGATGTGCACTTGGTTGATTCCACATTGCGAGGACCTTTAGGTAGAGGTTTGAGTGCTCTTTTGTTAGGACGTTCATCTTTGTCTCGCCAGGGAATTTTTGTACTGCCAGGAGTCATAGATGCAGACTTCACAGGTGTAATCAAAATTATGGTATACACTTTAACACCACCAGTCTTTATTCCTGCTAACAGTAAAATAGCTCAGCTAGTGCCTTTTAAAGCAGAAGTGCCTAATGCAGAACCACTGGCACGAGGAGATGGGGGTTTTGGTTCAACAGGCCCCCCTGAAGTGATGTTGGCAGTAGACATAAAGCAGGGAAAACCTGAGGAAGATGTAATTCTACGGCATCCTAGTGGACAGTCCAGCACTATGACTATGCTTCTTGATACCGGGGCTGACATTTCAATTATTCCTAAGCATAAATGGCCTCAAGCATGGCCTGTGGAAATGGCACCAACAGGAGTTAAAGGAGTAGGTGGTGTACAGCAGACATGGATCAGCAAGGATGTGCTAACCTTTCAGTTTTCCGATGGTGTAATAGTGGGAACGCGTCCTTATGTGTTATCTCTACCCATAGGCCTGATAGGTCGAGATCTGTTGGGGCAAATGGGAGCACGTCTGGTTACTTCTCCTTTTCAGGAGCGGCCACTGATAGGCACCCAACCTTAAAACTGCAATGGAGAACAGAAAAGCCAGTATGGATAGATCAGTGGCCGCTGAAAAAGGAGAGGCTGCAAATAGTTCAACAATTAGTTCAGGAGCAATTGGATGCAGGACATATCGTTCCATCTACAAGTCCATGGAACACTCCCATATTTGCTATTCCAAAGAAATCAGGAAAATGGAGATTATTGCATGATCTGCGGGCTATTAACGCGGTCATGGAAGATATGGGACCTTTACAGCCTGGTCTACCTTCTCCTATGATGATCCCCCATGATTGGGTCATACTGGTGATAGATTTAAGGGATTGTTTTTTCACAATCCTTTTGCACCCAGACGATGCTGTCAGATTTGCCTTCACAGTGCCTTCAATTAACAAAGCAGCACCAGCACAGCGTTTTCATTGGGTAACTCTTCCTCAGGGGATGAAAAATTCACCCACTATGTGTCAAATTTATGTTGCATGGGCCTTGCAGTCATTTCGAACCCAACATCCTGATCTATTAGTATATCATTACATAGATGATATTCTGATAACAGGAAAAAGCCTGAATGTGCCTGTGCTGTTACAGCAATTAGAACAAGAGTTGGGGCAGCGAGGCCTTAAAATTGCCCCTGAAAAGATTCAGAAGCAGGATCCATGGCAATACCTGGGCTGGACCATCACGAGTGGTATAGTGAGGCCACAGAAATTAGTCATTAATACTGTTATAAAGACCTTGACTGATGTGCAGAAACTGATGGGTGACATACAGTGGGTAAGACCTGTGTGTGGAATAAGCAATGATGATCTAGCTCCTCTGATGCCTTTGTTAGGATCAGTTGCTCAGGCAGGACTCCCGAGAAAATTGTCAGAAGACCAAAAAGCAGCTATAGTTAATATCTCAGGAAAAATAGCTGCAGGATATGCTTGCAGAATAATTGAGGACCAGCCAGTGCAGTACCTACTTATTAATTCTGGAGAAAGCAGAAAACATCCCTTGGGCATCATCTGTCAAATCGCAGCCAGTATAAGAATTCTAGAATGGGTATTTTTACCATATCAACCCAAAAAGACAATCATAACACGACCTGAATTGTTTGCACAGCTTGTTATAAAAGGGCGACGGAGAGTTTGTGATTTAATTGGCGGAGATCCATCTGTGATATTTGTACCAGTCGCCCAAAACTATTTGGAATGGTTGCTTGAGAAATCAGAACCATTCCAGATAGCCATGGCAGACTTTGAAGGTCTGGTCACTAATCAGTATCCCTCAGACAAATTGTTGCCTCTGCTGCAACATCAGACAATTGAGCAGCTTGTGTTGCGTTCAGATGACCCAGTTGCTGGGATTACTGTTTTTACAGACGCTGGTAGAAAATCTCGGCGTGCAGCAATTACCTGGCAGGAGGGAGCAGAATGGAAACAGAAAATACTTCCAGGTGTTCCAGGAGACACATTACAAACCCTTGAATTGAGGGGTGTGGTGTGGGCCTTAAAGTTCTGGAAGGAAGAACCTGTTACTGTGGTTTCAGATTCACTTTATGTAGTAGGTACAGTGCAACGAATTGAGCGAGCAATGATCAAAACCCTGAAAAACAAAATTTTAGCAGCACTTATGACACAGTTGCTGCATTTGCTAGATCAGCGAACACAGCCCTATTTTGTCACTCACATCAGAAGCCATCAGAACCTAGATGGTGGTTTAGCAATTGGGAATAACAGAGCAGATAAACTAGTGGCACCTGCATGGACTGGTCCTGCAGTTAATAAGTTTCAGCAAGCAGTTCTGTCTCATGACTTTTTCCATCAGTCTGCCGATGTGTTAGTACGGCAGTTTGGGCTCACTTCATCGGATGCACGAGGAATTGTGCAGGCCTGTTCAGCCTGTCATAGGAACGGACTGGGCATTGGCTTAGGAGTCAATCCTCGAGGGCTACAAGCATTGCAACTGTGGCAAATGGATGTTACTCATGTTGCGGAATTTGGAAGGTTAAAATATGTGCATGTATGTATTGATACCTTTTCTCATGCCATGTGGGCCTCTGCTCAAGCTGGAGAAGGTACCAGATATGTCATTCGACATATGTATGCGTGCATAGCGGCTCTAGGAATCCCCACGGAACTTAAGACTGATAATGGATCTGGTTATACCTCACAGCGTTTCCAAAGGTTTTGTATGAATTGGGGTATTTCTCATGTTACTGGTATTGCTCATTCTCCTACAGGTCAAGCTATCATTGAACGAGCTCACGGAGTTCTGAAGTCACTTTTGCAAAAACAGAAAGGGGGAGAAGAGCTAGCCAGTCCACATGACCGACTTGCAAAAGTGTTATATGTGCTGAATTTTTTGCGGTTGACGGGTACTAGAACAGACCCTCCCATTGTTATTCATAACACTTCCTTGCAGTCGGGTCTGGTAAGTCAACAGGTAGTAGTTAAAGTACAGTACAAGGATCCACAAACAGGGGAATGGAAAGGGCCTGCAGAAGTGAAGATGACTGGAAGAGGCTATGCTTGTATCCTAACAGACACAGGTGTTCGATGGATACCGGCTCGATGGATTAAGCCCTGGAAAGCAGTTGATTCTTCAGATCAGGACTAACAGTGCTACAGGCAATGTTTGCACTGTTAGGTGTTGTATATAGCAGTTTTGTCGAGACCCCTGGTGGCCTAGTGGTTAGCGTGCAGGACTTTCACTGCTGCGACCACGGGTTCTAGTCCCCGGTCTCCTGGCCTGATGGAGGTCGTTAGCCCTGTGTGGCCATCCATCTATGAGAAGGACACTCTAAACAAACCTACGTCCTGAGGACCTCACTGCCATTGTCCAAGCTTGCTTGGCCCCGGCAGCTGAACCTTAGGATTAAAGGGTGGGCTCAGTTCAGCGCAGGCTGTGTCTCACCTAAAAAATCCATTGCGCAGGCTGGAAAGGTAAAAAGACCTTTCCCCAAATCTTCGTTCGCGAAGATGGGCCATTATTATTATAGCAGTTTTGTCAGTATCGTTAAGAGTGCATATTAGTATTATCACAGCACAGAATTTTCAGTTTTATTAAAACACAATTTCTTTTAGTATACTCAAACACATAATTATCGAAGATAAAGATTTTAGGTTGTTCACTGCACATTAGTATAAGTAAGTTTAGAGCACAGTGACATGGACCTTAAGAGTATGTTTGGTGAGTGTGTGTTAAGTGGCCACTGTGAAAGTTTGTATGTGTCTATGTGTGTGACTGTGTGATGATTGCTGTGTTCTGATAACCAATACACAAACACTTTTACACTGAATACACAAATACTTTTATATGCACTTTTAGACTGAATAAAGTTTTTTAGAATGCACAAATATTTTTATATTAAAATAAAGGTCACTTTTAGACTGCACACTTTGAGAGCACATATCGTGGCACCAATAGGTTATTAATTTATTAATGATAAAAGTATTATTGTATGTTTGTGTTTGTTGAAATGCTATGGATACAATGAGGAATGTTACAGAAATGCAATTTCAATTGTTCAAATTTGAACGGGGGATTTGTAGCCGTGCAGGAGTTCTGTGAACAATCTGTATTGCATTTCTGAGACCTTTACCTTAGCACAGCTGCGTGCAGATAATAAAAAATACTGCACCACTAATATGGCCGCAGGCCTTGTGCCAAGGTGAAGGAGGAGTTTTCTTGGAAGGTGAACAAGTTTTATGGACACCTGCTGTGGACCAATTAGTCCTGGACAACGCAGTATGTTTTCCTTATGTATCCAATGTATCCCGAGAAGGAATCACATGTCTGTGTGTGTAATTAACAGTATATAAGCTGTCTTCTCTCTAATAAAGCAGACATTTTGCTAACCATATTGGTACAGAGGACCTTGTCCATGCCTCTCCGTCAATAAGTTGCCAGTTAGACTTTATGATCTTAGAGGTCTTTTCTAACCTTAACAATTCTGTGATTCTATGAAATCCAGTTAAATACGCAAAGAATTATTGTTTGAAAGAAATGTTATTTGTGCTAGAAAAACACTGTCTGTTAAACATGAAAAGCCTCTGTATATTAAGACTTCAGGACAGAAATTAGCCACCAGAGGGACCTGTATAATCTGATAAAAAGGGCTGTACAAAGACAAATTGCAGATATGCAAATGAGAGTTTAAGTAATTGCCTATATATAGAAACCTTTATTGTAAATTATTTATAATCTATGAAATAAACCAGCCTTCCTCATTACTTCCGTTCATATTCATTCTTATTTTTACAGATATAAATAAAAGTAAGTAAATTGCTATAAAGTACTATAACTATAGCTAGAATATACTGAAATTATGTAAAATACTTTGTTATACATTATCCTCTTAGGTTTTTTTTATCTCAGAATTCAGTATTTCAGAATGCAACCCACAAATAACACATAAGGGACAAGGTCTATATAGCCCTGGGGATTTTTAAAGTATTTCCTTCAAATAGATTTAGGACTGGAATATTAAGAAACAGTGACAACCGTAAGACATTCTTTGTATATTTGTCCTGTATGCTAAGTCTGTATCATTTTTATATGCTGAATACTTAGATTTATCCGAAAAGCCATTTCCTTCTCTGCTGTCATTAGTAAATTC
The DNA here is from genome assembly GCF_003984885.1 of Neopelma chrysocephalum. NCBI lineage: Eukaryota > Metazoa > Chordata > Aves > Passeriformes > Pipridae > Neopelma > Neopelma chrysocephalum. The sequence goes on along the minus strand of NW_020925358.1, from coordinate 301,154 downwards.
ATACCACAGATAAACTTCTAATATTTGTGCATGAATTAAAGACATTTCTATTCAGAACAGTTCTCAATAGCGGAAAAGTATTTTTCCCTCTCACAATGGATATTTTCATTTCATTCTTAGAAGACTGATACTTCACTTAGCCTTCCGAATCTTTGTAATTGTCAAAGCTATATGATTTTAAATAATAAAATGGATATAATAGAAGCAGTAACAATCATTAAGATCACTAGCAGTCTGTTTCTAGTTTCCTATTTTTGACACTTCAGAATTTGCTGCTGAATTTGTCTATGCTTTCCTCTGCACCATGACTGGTTTACAAAGTTGATATCAATACAATAATTTCACTCCGTAAAAGAAAATTCAAGGTACATACATTTCCACACTAAAAATATAATCTTTCCTTAAAATATTTTGCTGTTAAAATAGTTGCACATTTGAAGAAATTAAATTTACTATAGCAAAAATTTTTATTTGACCCCATGAAATACAACTGGGAATTGAAGAACTCTGTAAAGCAGCAAATAAGTACACAGTGTGTATAACTTCTGCCACTAAATTAGAAAGTGTGATTTTTCTTATAATTACCATGTTGTCTAGTAAAAAACCCACACTAATAATGCGGATGACCTGAAGTGCACAGTACTCTAGGATACATTAGCAAGGGTCTTTGTGACCCAGGGAGTCAGGATCCTAGATGCAACATGGAGATCCTTAGCCATGACATCTCGGCAATAGCTAATCAAAGAAGCCTGAACACTTAATTTTCATATGTCTTTACCCTGACTTCAGATCAACTGAACTCGAACCCCTGAAATTCATACTTTTTCTTTCTTACTCTTTATTGAAAAAATGTAAAATATACAAGAAACATTTGAAAATTATTCCGTGTACAATCTTAACTCAGCCCACTCTTTTATGGGCATTAGTGGATCACAGAGACAATATGAAACAATGTTATATTAAAAACTGGTCAGATTATGTGACCAATACATCTGTTCTTGAACAAGCAGCAGTCACAAGTATTGAGGCCATGTTACTGAGAACACAGCTGTGCTGGGCAGGGCATGTCTCAAGGATGAAGGACCACCGCCTCCCTAAGATCCTGCTTTATGGTGAACTTGCCACCGGCTGCCGCAAGAGACGAGCCCTGAAGAAAAGATACAAGGACTCCCTGAAACAACATCTCAGCCTTGGCCACATTGACCACCATAACTGGTCTACTCTGGCCTCCAATCGGGAGGCCTGGAGACAGACCATCTATAACACTGCTGATGCTTTTGAGAAAGCTCGCAGGATCACCCTTGAGGAGAAAAGACAACGCAGAAAGAACCGTGTCTTGTCGATACCACCTAAGGAGTCTTTCTGCTGTGCCTTTTGCAACCGGACATGCCTATCTTGTATTGGCCTTTTAGTCACCAACGCGCTTGCAACAAATGTGGGTAGAGCCCTTCCCAAATCTTCATTCACGAAGCATAGCCATGATATTAAAAACGCCTTACAGAGGCATTGTATGACACCTAGTAACCATATTTAACAATTTAATATAAATTCTCAAGGTCTATTCTGCCATGTACATCCTTGCTCTGAAGAAAACTTTATGCTTCTTTACTAGAAGGCAAAGATGCTAGCCAAACCTCTCATTGCTCAAAGAAAAACAGTACTGCTGAATTCCTGTACTCGCACACCTAGTGACCATGTACTCATGCCCAAATATTAAAATGAACTTTATATTTTTCCTATAATGTTAAATGCACAGTACTGTGAGACTGTCTTTTTATGTCAGCCCAGCAACATCTTATACACCACACCCAACAAGCAGCACTTTCAGAAAGTACTACTGATTTTGCTGCTTATTAAGGGAAACAATCTACATGAATTTTGACAAGGACAAGTGCAAGGTCCTGCACCTGGGTGGGTGCAATCCCAAGAACAAGTACAGGCTGGATGGAGAATGGATTGAGAGCAGCCCTGGGGAGAAGGACTTGGGGGTGTTGCTTGAGGAAAAGCTTGACATGACCCAGCAATGTGCACTAGCAGCCCAGAAACCAACTGTGTCCTGGGCTGCTGCACTGAAAGCAGTGTGGTCAGCAGGTCGAGAGAGGGGGAACTAAATGATCTTTAAGGTCCCTTCCAACTCAAGCCATTTTAAGGATTCTATGAAATTGTGTTGTTAAAATTGCATTAATCATTTAATATCAAAGCTAATTAATTTTAAGAATTTGAAATTGTAAGTACATTACCACTATAAAACATTAACAAATAGGTTTTGACCTTTTATTAGGAGTGGAGATCTACATTTTTTATATTAACATTTCCTACACACTTTTTTTTTATCTCTTACCAGGTCTTTCCTTGCCAGTTCCTTTTGACTCAGCAAATTTCTGTATTAAACTCTTAACTGTAGTATTTGTCATGTTATCAATAAACTCTTCATGCACCTGCAAAAAAAAAAAAAAGACAACACAGCACACAAAAGGAATTTTAAAACCAGTAATTGAAAGAATGTAATTAACTTTAATAAGTGGTTTTCTCTAGAGTTAGAGTTCAAAATACTTGCCTCCAAAATATATTACAGGGCTTCCAAAAATCTACAGATATTTTATCAAGGAAATCACTTCTTTGCTTTATTGTGTAAGATGCAAATGTGTGTAAGATACAGATACAAATGAGGAATGAAAGAATACAGCTTGATGATGGGTCTAAGATTTACTTCCATTTCTTCTATCTAAACCACTTTTGTAGTCCATAATTTTCTGAATTTGTCAGCAACGTCCCACTACAATGTCAGGAAGACAAGCAGTCTCTTAAGCCAGCACCACTTTAGAGTGTAAACTATTACTCCCGTGTTCTCACAATTCCCACCTGCTTGAGTAAAAACATTACTGTTGTAATGTTTTTTAGTCTGACAAATGAACAACCACATGTTGTTAATAAGGTTTTCCGACAAGGCAGTATGTATATACTTTAGAAATAAATAGTATGACCTTTGCGACCACCATTCATTAGCAGAAAACCTCAAAACCGAGGAAAACAGTGACTGAAATTAAGTATATACAAATAAAACTACATTTCAGAACATCAAAAATTAAGGACTACTTATAAGGATTATTAATTAAACCAACTTGCATCTAGAAAAAAGACAGTATAAAAACTTCTTTCGGTACTGTTACTGAAGGTCTTTTGCTCATTAAAACCAAAGTATATAAAAAATTTGGAAGTTTTCAGACTGATATAATTTCAAGTTTTAGTCAAAGAAAAACACAAGTATCCTGAAATGTGTGAAATAGGTGCTAATTAATATCTAGGGAACAGAATTCCAAATTGTCAAAATATAGTTTTTTCGTTAACACAAAATGTAATGATTATTCAGCCTTATTCTGTAAAATTTGTGGTATTGAACTTATAAATACACCAGGAAGCAATAAAAGATTCAGGTTATGTTGAATTTAGATATAAAAAGAATTGCAATACAATGAACAAAATTAGAGGATAAAAAATTTCAGAGAAACTTGAATAACAAAAGAGAAAACACATATAGAAACATCACAAAAGACCAAAGCAGCAATTTAATAGATGTTTAAATCTCCTTCAAACCTCTCATAAACAAGTTCAATACTCACATAATGTTTGATATCTGTCATAAAAAGAACCATATCTGCTTGAAAGTCTTTTGAATTCTGTAGATCATTTTTGTTTATCTCCTTATACTCATACTAGTTTTAAAATCTACCATCATTTGAAAGATGTGATCCTGTGATTACCACAAACACAGTAAGAAATGTTTCATTTAATAGTTAAGAAAAACATGTAGCATGGTCCAAACAAATGATAGTATAAAAATTACCTCTCCTATTTGCAAATGAATTTCTTTTATGGTATTTGACAATGATTCTATAATCTCTTTCATATGAAGAAGGTGTGTTTCTTCAATGTCTTGAAATTTCTGTAAACCAATACAAACAATTATTCATAATGAAAAGAATTCTTGAAATGCTAAACCTTAAATTTTAAGAAATATACTAAACAGAAAAACACATTTTTTTTTCAGATTTTGATTGTGGTAATTACAGTGCTTAAGAAAGGAAGGTGTAGAATTCACAGTTATGAAATAATGTATTTTATAATAACCTTTTAGAAGCATTATCCAATTTTTTATTTACTCTTTAAACTTTCACCTGTTTTGATTTTTTTAAAGTCTGACTTATTTCTATCAAAATAAAATAGGATTGAAGGATGTTTAAAAAAATAAAACCAACACAACTTTTTTTACGTAACTGAAGAGTTTCAGTTTCTCATCTAACCCCAGAAATTTCTGGATCTGTTTTGCAACTCCTCCTTATCACCCTCTTTTCCTGCTCACAATATACACATGCTTTATGTTTCTTCAGTTAAATCTATATCCTTTGCTTCTTTAAATGCAATTCATTTGTTTGATCTTTAAACTCACTGTATAAAAGCTTTGCAGTTTGTCTGGAATTTGCCCTCCTGTTCAATCTTACTCAGGCTTGCACCTGACACCCGTTTTAAAACCATTTCCAATGTCTCTAATAACCCCTTCCTAGCGAAAGATCAGAACTAAAAATGTCATCTTTCCCAACAGTCAAACATAATCATCTTGAAATCCATGTTTACTCCTGCTCTGTCCTAGTTCTCTTCCTACTTCTGTAACTGTCCAAACTTTGAAGCACCACTCAATCTTTGTTCCAACTTTTTTCCTCAAGTGGTCATCCTTTGTAGCCTATTCTGTGATGTTACTTATTTTACTGACTGCTTGATTACATAAACTATATCATTTTACTTTCAAAGCTATCTATGGTCCATCTCTATAATATCTGCTCTCAATCACTATCAGGGTGTCAACATCTGTACACAATGTGATCATCCAGCCGATTTTCACTACCGTCCTGATTTTGTCTGGGATAGAGTTCATTTTCTTCTCAGTAACTGGTACAGTGCTGTGTTTTGGATTCAATATGAGAATAATGCTGATAACACACTGATGTTTTGTTTGTTGTTGAGCAGTGCAGCTGCACAAGAAGCCATCAGGGAGCACAGCCGGGACAGCTGACCCGAACTGGTCAAAGGGATATAACAATAATAATAATATGGTATGGAATATTTTACTTTTTTCAATTATTAAACTGTTCTTACATCAACCCAGGTTTTACCTTTTTCCGTTTCTCCTCCACATCCCACTGGGGCAGGAGGAGAGAATGAGCAACTGCATGGTACTTAGTTGCTGGCTGGAGTTAAACCACAACAACTATTTAATTTTTACCTAAACTCAAAGTCAAATTCTGAGATTTTGTCAATGCCACTTCCTTTGTGTTTGGTTTGAGCTCCACATAAAACTCTGCAAAATATTCTCCTTTAAACTCTTCTCTGTAGTGTATATCAAAACAGCCAGCCATTCAGAGATTTAAATTTTTTGGTCTCTTATGTCAGTGGATGGCAACCCCCTCTTCTCAAGTGTTTCCTTATTTACCGTTTATTGTTTTATACTTAAGATTTTAAGTCTTTGAAGTAGAAGCCATCTTCGCCTTGCACAATACATAACACAAAGGGGTCTGATCAAAGACTAAAGCTATCTAGGTACTATAATACAACCAGCTATAATTATTAACCAAATTGTTTACTTTCACTTTTGAAAGATCAGTCCATTTTGAATAGATGTACTGAAATGAATCTGTAATGTTACTGACCCAATAAATCCAAGTCAATTCTTAGCATTTTAAGCTACAATAAAAATGAAAAAACATCAACAGGATCTTTATCTATTCAACTCAGCATACACCGTTTAAGTAAGCATTATTCCTTTTTATAAACATGTACATTTTCCTTTAAGTTTTAAAATGTGAAGAATTATTACTCATTCTTGAACTTTATTTATATAAAAACTGCTCAACAGCAAAGTTATCCAGTCAACTGCACTCAGTTCTAGTTAAGATAGGACTTTTAAAGAATAACTTAGCACTTTCAGCTATTTGATTCATTCCAATAACTGACTGCGCTATGTGATTATAAAAAAGCTTCTAAAAAGGTGAAATAACTGACAAATGAGATGTTTTCTTAACAAGTGCATAGCAATTGTACAATACAACTATAGTTTTATTCAGAAAATCTTTCAACATGAAGAATTTCTGTCAAATCCAATATCTGAACAAGAAAGTGAATTATATTTTCCTATGTCTTTAATCATAAAAATCCTTCCATGATTATTGCAGAAAAAAACACATAACTTGCAATTTAGTATTAGGAAGATCATGGTTTTAATTTCAACCTCTCAAAATAATATATCACAAGTTATGTCACTTTTTGATAATAGCAGGTAATATAATAGATTGGAAAAAAGGAAAAATATGTAAAATTTATATAACAGTATTGGTGGAGTTTAAGAAAAGAGGACAGTTCAATGAGGACATTGCTACATGATTACCTAGAATATAGCCCCAAAAATTCAAGGCAATTGCATCCTCAGAAAAATTTTATCTGAATGGTCTAAGACAGATTTAAGTCAACTGGTTTTGCACTGAAACAGCTGAGAATGCTCACACTGCTCATTTATTTTGTGTTCAGAATTAGTATACTTTAAGTGAAATTAAGTAAATTAAGTAAATTAAGATAATCTAGGGTGTGATTGATTGGGACAGGTTGCTAGTGAGGGTCCTCTGCTGCTGACTCTGAGATGTGCTGGCCACACTGGAGCACACTTGAAGTCTTATGGAGACAAGTCAGGGACTCCTGAGGTAACAGAAGCCAACAGGGAAACACTGGGGAAATATCTCAAAGGAATTAAGGTATGTTCCTCTAGGAAGGCGACACAGCTGACAGCCCAGCTGAGGTGCCTTTGCACCAATGCACACGGCATGAGCAACAAGCAGGAGGAGTTGGAAGCCACGTGCTGTTAGAAAGATATGACCTTGTTGCCATTACTGAAACTTGTTGGGACAAATCCCATGACTTGAGTGTGACGATGGATGGCTACGGGCTGTTCAGAAGAGACGGGGAAGGAAGGAGAGGTGGAGAGGTTGCCCTCTACATCAAGAGGTGGATTGAGTGTGACGAGTTGCTCTGAAGAACAGTCATGAGCAGGTGGAAAGCCTGTGGGTAAGAGTGTCCTAGTTACAGGGGCCAGGACCAGTTTATTACTATGTGGGTATAACCAAAACTTGGTGAACTTGCCTCCGGCTGCCGCAAGAGAGGAGCTCCGAAGAAAAGATACAAGGACTCCCTGAAGCAACAACTCAGCCTTGGGCATATTGATCACCATAACTGGTCTACTCTGGCCTCTAACCGGGAGGCCTGGAGACAGACCATTTATAACGCTGCTGATGCTTTTGAGAAGGCACGCAGGATCACTCTTGAGGAGAAAAGACAACGCAGAAAGAATCGAGCCTTGCAGAATATACCATCTAAGGAGTCTTTCTGCTGTGTCTTTTGCAACCGGACTTGCCTTTCCCGTATTGGCCTTTTTAGCCACCAACGCGCTTGCAAGAATAGTGGGTAGAGCCCTTCCCAAATCTTCGTTCGCGAAGCCTAGCCATGATGATGATGATAACCAAAACTGTGTATTCTACACCCTCTATGTCATTTCTGATGGACTGTTAATAATGGATCATTTGCAGCAGCTGCCCAGGGCACACCTAATGACTCAGTTGTGATAACTCCCCTCTGGAGAGGAATTAGCACCTTCACACCCAGCCTGAGGGGTCATCTCTGCTAATGGGCCATACTGGACTGGCATAATAGGCAGCTGCAACACCCATACCATCAAAGACTTCAAAAATATCCCATGACTCACAGAGTTAAATCACCCATTGTGAAACTCCCTGCCCTGGGGGAGGTACTGGACATTCCCACCTGAATTTGAGCATATATATAATCTGTGGGTTTTGGGACTTCTGGTACCACTCATCAGATCGAGAGGAGGACATGAACTCCAACAGGACTGCCACTGCCACTCTTGACAAGACTGCGATCATGACCTCAACAGAACTGCAACCATCACCCAGACCAACAGGTTTTCCTTTCCTCTTACTTTGCACCCAGGTGGGCCACGTGGTGCTCAGCACAGGGGCCAACAAACACCGTTCTGTTCTTGTCCCAGGGGGATGGGTTATACATCTGTTTTTGTGGGTTAAAACCAGTTTTTCTCTGTATCATTGCATCTATTGTAATTTATTTTTAGTAAATTGTAACTCTGACTTATAATCTCTCTAGAGTTGGGTTCATTTTTCCCACTGGTTTACTTTTAAACCAGCACAAAGAGTCAAAGACTGAGGCAACAAAGGGAACCTTGTAATTGGTGTCTACTGCGGGCCACCTGACTAAGGGGAGCCTATTGACAAAGCCTTCTTGCTCCAGATACACGAGGCATTGTGGTTACAGGCTTTTTTCCTGATGGGGGACTTCAACCACCCCAACATCTGCTGGGAAAGTAGTGCAGTGAGCTGTACGCAATTCAGGAGACTCCTGGAATGCATGGAGGATAACTTCTTGAGCCAGGTAATAAGACAACTCTACCAGAGGGGATGAGATACTGGATCTGATGGTTAACAACATACGTGAGTTAATTGGGGGCATCAAGATTGGAGGCAGCCTGGGCTGCAGTGATCATGCACTGGTGGAGTTTGCAGTCCTGAGGGATATGGGTCAGGTAAGGAGTAAAGTTAGGCCCCTGAACTTTAGGAAAGCAGACTTCCAGCTCTTCAGGGAGATAGTCAATAGGATCCCCTGGGACACTGCCCTCAAGGAAAGCAAGTGGAACAGAGCTGGCAGATCTTTAAAGAAGTCTTCCATAGAATACAAGAGCTAGTGATCTCCAGGAGCAAGAAGTCAGGCAAGGAAGGCAAGAGACCGGCATGGCTGAGTAGGTAACTGCTGGCCAAACTAAAGGGAAAGAAGCAAATGCACAGACAGTGGAAACAAGGACAGGTAGCCTGGGAAGAGTATAGAGATGAAGTATGGTTGTGTAGGGATGGGGTGAGGAAGGCCAAGGCAAAGCTGGAACTGAACCTGGAAAGGGAGGCAAAGAATAACAGGAAGGGCTTCTACAGCTATGACAACCAGAAAAAGAAGGTCAAAGAAGGAGTACCCCCCCATTAACAATGATGGTAAACTGGTAACAACAGATGAGGAGAAGGCTGAGGTACTCAACAACTTTTTTGCCTCAGTCTTCAATGGCAACCTTTCTTCCCACACCTCTTGAGTGGATGGACAGAAGGATGGGGACTGGGGGAGCAAAGTCCCTCCCACTGTAAGTGAAGATCAGGTTCATGACCACCTGAAGAACCTGAATGTACATAAGTCTATGGGACCCGATGAGATGCATCCCAGAGTCCTGAGGGAAGTGGCTGATGTAGTTGCCAAGCCACTCTCCATGATATTTGAGAAGTCATGGCAGTCAGAAGTCGTCCATAAAGACTGGAAAAAGGGAGGCATTGTACCCATATTAAAAAAGGGTAGAAAGGAAGACCCTGGGAAGTACTGACCTGTCAGCCTCACCTCTGTGCCTGGTAAGATCCTTGAACAGATCCTCCTAGAAGTTACGCTAAGGCACTTGGAGGACAAAGGGGTGGTTCAAGACAGCCAGCACAGATTCACCAAGGACAACTCTTGCCTGACCCACCTGTGGCCTTCTACAACAGCATCACTACATCAGTCGACAAGGGAAAGGCTACAGATGTCATCTATCTGGACTTCTGTAAGATTTTTGATACCGTCCCTCACAACATCCTTCTCTCTAAATTGGAGAGATGGATTTGATGGGTGAACTGTTAGATGGATAAGAAAGCAGTAGCATGGTCGCATCCAGAGGGTAGTGGTCAACGGCTCAGAGTCCCAGTGGACATCATTGACAAGTGGTGTCCCTCAGGGGTCCGTATTGGGACCGGTGTTATTTAATATATTCATTAATAACATAGATGAAGGGATCGAGCGCACCCTCAGCAAGTTTGCAGATGACACCAAGCTGAGTGGTGCAGTTGACACACCTGAATGCTGGGATGACATCCAGAAGGACCTGGACAAGCACAAGAAATGGGCCCATGCGAATCTCATTGGGTTCAACAAGGCCAAGTACAAGGTGCTGCACCGGAGTCAGAGCAACACCCAATATCAATATAGGCTAGGGGATGAATGGTCGAGGGCAGCCCTGCCGAGAAGGACTTGGGGTTGTTGTGGTTGAGAGGCTGGACATGAGCCAGCAGTGTGCACTCGCAGCCCAGAAAGCCAATCGCTTCCTGGGCTGCATCAAAAGCAGTGTGGCCAGCAGGTTGAGGGAGGTGATTCTGCCCCTCTACTCTGCTCTCGTGATACCCCACCTTGAGTACTGTGTCCACTGCTGGGGGCCCCAGCACAGGAAGGACAACAGTCTGTTGGAGTGAGTCCAGAGGAGGCCACCAAGTTGATTAGAGGGATGGAGCACTTCTATTAGGAAAGGCTGAGAGAGTTGGGTTTGTTCAGCCTGGAGAAGAGAAGGCTTCAGGGTGACCTAATTGAGGCCTTCCAGTACCTGAAGGGAGCCTACAAGAAAGATGGTGAAAGACTTTTTACAAGAGCTTGTAGTGACAAAACAAGGGGGGAATGGTTTCAAACTGAAAGATGGTAGGTTAAGGTAAGATATTAGGAAAAAATTCTTGACTGTAAGGGTGATGAGGCACCAGCACAGATTGCTCAGAGAAGTTGTGGATGCCCCATCCCTGGAAGTGTTTAAGGACAGGTTGAATGGGGCTCTGAGCAACCTGCTCAAATGGAAGGTGTTTCTGCCCATGGCAGGGGGGTTGGAACTAGATGATCTTTAAGGTCCCTTCCAACCCAGGCCATTCTATGATTCTATGATATTCACAAGTGTTATTTTTCTTACCACATTATCTTTAAAGTAGCGTTGCTGCAACAAAACTGTAGATGCAGCTACACCATTATACTTAAAGTTCACAGATAGGACTTATACTGGTAGAATTCTAATTGTCATTTCCAATATGGATAGCTGTGGAAGGTATTAAGAGTTTCCAGGTGTCCATTAACACATTAAGTGAAAATTTAAATTTCGAGTAAAAGGGGTTGTTGCAGTTAATGAACTAAGGTTATTTACGCAAGTGTGGTTTGCAGTGAGACATAATTTGTATCATTTTTGTATTGCAAAACAAAACAAATAGCCCAAAAGCATGGTCACAGTTTCCCAGCTGTAAGATCTGGTATAGTAAAAAGATTTCTTTTCTCTACATCTCAGCCTGTTTGAAACAACTCATGCCTACCTAATAACACAAATCATCATGCCTAGGCTTCACGAATGAAGATTTGGGAAGGGCTCTACCCACATTTGATACAAGCACGCTGGTGGCTAAAAAGGCCAATACGAAACAGGCACGTCCGGTTGCAAAAGCCACAGCAGAAAGACTCCTTAGGTGGTATATTCTGCAAGGCACGAATCTTTCTGCATTGCCTTTTCTCCTCGAGAGTGATCCTGCATGCTTTCTCAAAAGCATCAACAGCGTTATAGATAGTGCGTCTCCAGACCTCCCGATTGGAGGCCAGAGTAGACCAGTTATGGTGATCAATATGGCCAAGGCTGAGATGTTGTTTCAGGGAGTCCTTGTATCTTCTCTTCGGGGCTCCTCTCTTGCGGCAGCTGGCAGCAAGTTCACCATAAAGCAAGATCTTAGGGAGGCGGTGGTCCTTCATCCTTGAGACGTGCCCTGCCCAAGGCAACTGTGTTCTCAGCAACATGGCCTCAATATTTGTGATTGCTGCTTGTTCTAGAACAGACGTATTAGTCACATAATCTGACCAGTGGATGTTTAGGATAGTATGGAGGCAGCGTTGATGGAAGCGTTCTAGGAGTCGCAGGTGGTGGCAGTAGATGACCCATGATTCAGATTCATATGAGAGTAGACAGCACTATGGCTCTGTAAACACTGATCTTTGTACTTTTCTTCAAGTGTTTATTTCACCAAACTCTTTTTATGAAGCTTTCCGAAGGCACTATATGCCTTTGCTAATCTGTTGTCTATCTCTCTGTCAATCTTATCATCTGAGGAGATGAGGCTACCTAGGTAATTAAACTGCTGGACTGATTTGAGCTCTGATTCGCCAATGGTGATATGGGGATGATGGAAGACTTCCTGAGGTGCAGGTTGATAGAGAACTTCTGTCTTCTTTAAGCTGACTTCCAGCCCAAAGAGCAAAGCAGGATATTAGACACTGCAGGGCTGCTTCTGTGTGGGCGACAAGGGCGGCGTCATCAGCATAAAGCAGCTCCTGGACAAGATGGTTTAAGGTCTTAGTATGGGCCTTCAGTCACCTTAGGTTGAAAAGGCTTCCATCAGTACGGCATTGAATGTAGATACCATCCTGATCATCGAGGTCTGCCATCGCCCTTTGGAGCATCATGCTGAAAAAGACTGTGAATAGGGTTGGTGCAAGAACGCAGCCTTGTTTCACACCATTCGTTATTAGAAAGGGCTCAGAAAGTGCATTGCCATATCTGACTTGACCGTGTTGATCCTCATGGAGTGAGATGATCATTTTAAGGAACTTGGGGGAACAACCTAAGCATTCCAAAATCTGCCATAGACCTTTTCTGCTCACAGTATTGAAAGCCTTGGTGAGATCAACAAAGGTTACATAGAGACCTTTGTTCTGTTCCCTACACTTCTCTTGCAGTTGTCTGAGAACAAATATCATGCCTGTGGTACTCCTGTTGGCTCTGAAACCACACTGACTTTCAAGTAGAATTCCTTCTGCTATAGCGGGTATTAGTGTGTTCAGGAATATTCTTGCCAGGATTTTGCCAGCAAAGGAGAGCAGAGTGATACCACGGTAATTTGAACAGTCTGATTTAATTTTCTTCTTATATGAGGTGATGATGACTGCATCATGAAGGTCTGATGGTAGTTCACCTAGTTCCCCACAGCGCAGTACGAACTCGTGAAATTTAGCATGGAGTGCTTGGCCCCCATGCTTCCAGACTTCAGGTGGAATTGCATCAACCCCAGCTGCCTTGCCAATTTTCACCTGCTGTATGGCCTTAAGGGTTTCTCCTAAAGTGGGGGCAGTATCCAATTCATACTTCACCGGTTGTTGTGTGATGGACTGAATAGCTGAGTCTTGGACTACATGGCTAGTACTGAAAAGAGTCTGAAAGTGTTCAGACCATTGATTCAGGTTTTATCTGTCAGAAGCGTTTGACCATCAGCGCTGAGTAGAGGACTTTGGGCTTGGTATGTAGGCACGTATGCTGTTTTCGGGGCTTCATAGAATCCTCTGTGATCACCCGTGTCTGCGCATAATTGTGTTTTTTCAGCTAGATTGATCCACCACTTGTTCTGGATGTCACAAAGTTTCTGTTGGAGCTTGCTGCATGCAAGACGAAAGGCTGCTTTTCTTACGTGACAGGATGGCAGTGCAAGGTGTGCTTGATGAACAGTTCTCTTCTTCCTCAACAATTCCTGGATCTCTTGATTGTTTTCATCAATCCAGTCCTTGTTCTTCTTGAGGGAGAACCCTAAGGATTCTTCACAGGACTGCAGGATGCTGTTTTTAATATGGTGCCAAAGTGTTTTAGGAGCGGTATCTATAGAATCAATTGAATGGTTTTTGAGCCTAGTTTGAAGATTAGCCTGGAATTTTTTTCTCACTGTGGCTGATTGGAGATTGTTAACTTGCAGTCTCCTCCTTGGGATACTGCCCCTTTTAGGTTTGAATTTAAGATTGAGGTTAAGTTTACAGCACACCAGTCGATGGTCTGTTTGGCATTCTGCACTAGGCATCACGTGGGTATGGTGGACATCGTGGACGTCTCTCCGTCGCACCAAGACATAATCCATGAGGTGCCAATGCTTGGATCTGGGATGCATCCAGGTTGTCTTCAGACTATTTTTCTGCTGAAAGATAGTATTAGTGATGGTGAACTGTTGCTCCGCACAGAATTCTAGCAGAAGGCGACCATTATCGTTGCAGTTTCCAACACCATACTTGCCTAATATTCCTTTCCAGGCTTCAAAATTCTTTCCTACTCTGGCGTTGAAATCACCAAGGATAATGATCTTATCACCTGCAGGAACCTTTTGGGTAAGGTGGCGCAGGTCAGTGTAAAATTTATCCTTTTTGGCAGGGTCAGCTTGGAGAGTTGGGGCATATATACTAAAGAGGAAAACGTGTTGCTTGTTGTTTAGTGGAAGGCGTAGGGAGATAATGCAGTCAGAATGACCTGTTGGCAGATTTTCGAGTTTAGGAACAATAGAGTTTTTAATCATGAAGCCGACTCCTGAGAGATGCTTTTCGGTTCTGGGTTTACCTGACCAAAAGAGTGTGTAATTGGCACCATGTTCTCTAAGGCTGTCTTCCTCGTGAAGGCGAACTTCACTGAGAGCAGCAATGTTGATGTTGAGACGTGACAGTTCATGGGCAATTAGGGCAGACCGATGCTCAGGACATCCGCTATCTGCAGAATTGAGCACGGTTCTGATGTTCCAGCATGCTAGAGTTAATTTGGGTGCACCTTTGGAGGCAGGTGTATGCCTTTGTCTTTTGATCTTTGTGTGACTGCATTTGTATATGCCTTTGCTAATCTGTTGTCTATCTCCCTGTCAATCTTACCATCCGAGGAGATGAGGCTGCCTAGGTAATTAAACTGCTGGACTGATTTGAGTTCTGATTGACCAATGGTGATGTGGGGATGATGGGGGACTTCCTGAGGTGCAGGTTGATGGAGAACTTCTGTCTTCTTTAAACTGACTTCCAACCCAAAGAGCTCAGCAGCGTCTGCAAAGCTGGATGTTAAACGCTGCAGGGCTGCTTCTGTGTGGGCAGCAAGGGCGGCGTCATCAGCATAGAGCAGCTCCCGGGCAAGATGGTTTAAGGTCTTGGTATGGGCCTTCAGTTGCCTTAGGTTGAATAGGCTTCCATCAGTACGATATTGAATGTAGATACCGTCCTGATCATTGAGGTCTGCCATGGCCCTTTGGAGCATCATGCTGAAAAAGACTGTGAATAGGGTTGGTGCAAGAACGCAGCCTTGTTTCACACCATTCGTTATTAGAAAGGGCTCAGAAAGTGCATTGCCATATCTGACTTGGCTGTGCTGATCCTCATGGAGTGAGATGATCATTTTAAGGAACTTGGGGGGACAACCTAAACGTTCCAAAATCTGCCATAGACCTTTTCTGCTCACAGTATTGAAAGCCTTGGTGAGGTCGACAAAGGTTACATAGAGACCTTTGTTCTGTTCCCTACCCTTCTCTTGCAGTTGTCTGAGAACAAATACCATGTCTGTGGTACTCCTGTTGGCTCTGAAACCACACTGACTTTCAGGTAGAATTTCTTCTGCTATAGCGGGTATTAGTCTGTTCAGGAGTATTCTTGCCAGGATTTTGCCAGCAATGGAGAGCAGAGTAATACCACGGTAATTTGAGCAATCTGATTTAATTCCTTTCTTCTTATACAAAGTGATGATGAGTGCATCACGAAGGTCTGATGGTAGTTCGCCTAGTTCCCCACAGCGCACCACAAACTCGTGAAATTTGGTATGGAGTGCTTGGCCCCCATGTTTCCAGACTTCGGGTGGAATTCCATCAACCCCAGCTGCCTTGCCAATTTTCACCTGCTGTATGGCCTTGAGGGTTTCTCCTAAAGTGGGGGCAGTATCACGTGACTGCATTTGTAGAAGATGTCGCTACAGTGCTTTGCAAATGTGGGTAAGGCCTTTGAGCCTGCGCAATGGATTTTTTAGGTGAGACACAGTGTGCGCGGAACTGAACCCACCCTTTATCCTAAGGTTCATCTGCCAGGGCCGAGTGAGCTTGGACGGTGGCAGTGGGGTCCTCAGGACGTAGGTTTAATTGGAGTGACCTTCTCTTAGATGGATGGCCTTACAGGGCTAATCGAGCTCCATCTGCCCGGGTTTAGAGTTGTCCTTTTCCTCTGTGTGCTCCGAGGCTCCCCCTCTCATCTCCCACAAGGGCACAGTCTGTGCCGGCGAAGCTCCTCCTCTCTCTCTCCTTTCCGCGCCCTGGGTGGGGTCCGAGCGCCCGGGGCTGGGCCACGCCGCGCGCCCACGCCCGGGCCGGACCAGGCTGGGCCGGGGCCATGCCACATGCCCAAGTTCCGGGCCGGGCCCAATAACACAAATAAAGCTGAACAAAAAGCATCTTCAAATTCAGTCTCTAGATACAAAATAAAATGTTACTTTTTTCATTCTTTTATTGTTCAAATGAATCTTTTTAAAGATATTATGAAAAGCCTAGCTAATTTTATTACTGAAAGCCCCTAAATTTTCCTTCACTGACAATAAAATCCATTTCAAATACTCTTCATGTTTATCTTCTGTCAGTTCTAAACAAAAACTCTTGTTCATTACTCAGCTTTCTTGCTTGTTAGAGACAAGTTTACAGTGCAATTTTAGCAAGGCCAGTCTATTTGTTAATTGTTTTCTTATTGTTTCAGAGACCAGTAAGTCAACTGCTATAAACACAGTCTATTGTAAGGTAAGGAATAGATAGCAGACAGCTTTTGAGAGACTAAATAAAGATTTAAATCAACCTGACTGAATTTGCTCTGAAGTGAATCAAAAGCATTCACAGAATCTATTTCAGTGGGGGTTCAGTAACTCCCAGAGCAAGGTAAATAACAAAATCAACAAATTTGAAAAAGAAACTTTAAAACATAATAAGCAGCAGAATATGCAATCATACAAAGAACTTGATATCCTCTGAAATACAGATTAAAACAGCTTTAAAAAAACAAACCAAACCAAAAATTTGAATAGATGTAGGGGCTTTGACTGCCTCAGATAAACCCTGGAAAGTCACTTTCACAAGCTGTTACTGAAGTGTTTTGACAGAATGATAATGAAAACAACATGATAGATCTCAGTTTTAAAATTCCTATGAGTTCTATCTCTCCAGCAATTCACAAGATTTCCCACATGATCACAATGTATCTACAATACTTCTGAAAGTTTTCTTCCTAAAAAAGTCTTTCAGAGTGCTAGTGTTGAACTGTGTCATTCAAGGACACTGCCATCACAACATACATGGTCAATGTTCGCCCTTCAAACATATTACTTTTGACATTATTGTTCATATCAATTTCCAACGGAGATAATTCTATCTTGAACCAATTTTTAAAAGCTTCGATTTCAGAGAGGTAAAATAGAACACATCAATTTATTTTAAAGATAAGTGATTTAATATAACACTTACCTGTGCAGTTTCTGTCATCTTCTGTTCAAAAGCAGATTTAACTGCAGCATATTTCTCCACATACAATTTATAGGTATCTGTAGCTTTTTTCAATTTAACTGCTGCCTATAGATTAGTACAAAAAAAAGTGTTAAATGTCACACATCCAATCTGAACCAAGGCTTTTCAAAGTCACTATTAATAGAAAGCCTAGGATGACCTATAAAAATATTCAGGCGCATATCAAAACAGTGAAGTATCATAACAAAATTTCACCACCAAATAATGGATCCAAGCCATTAGAGATTTCTATTTAAAGCTATACATTAACGACCTAAAAAGGTAACAAAGCAATTACCTCATTTAAATACCTCCCTCTTATCAGCAATGACTGTTATACTTATTTTGAAATAAATATTTAAAAATTTGTATTGCCAAACTTAACTAAATAGCCCATGTCAAATATTTAAATCTGCAACAGAAAAGCAGGAAGAGAGCAGGGCTGGAATACAGATTAAACAGTTATTAGTGAAATTCTGAAAGAGTCAATGGTAAAAAATACAAGGCTGCACAGTTGTCTTAGAAGTGAATGAAGAAATATAAAGGAAAAGATATTCAGAAGTACAGGTGTTATGCCAATGGAAATTTTAAGATTAAGAGATATTTGAAAGTGAAGTTAATGCAGAACAAACTGATGGCCAAATTTATGCAGCTCAGAGTTGTTTAAAATAGTTCTTTTGGGCTTTATAATTTTATTTGTTTCACTATTTCTTGCTAATAAACCAAAGTGTTCTTTTTGTGGACTTAATATTCTTAAAAGACAAAAAGAAATACAGGAGAATACCAATATTACATGGACAACAAAACTGAATGAAGGGATTGGTTTTGGTAGAGAAAAGTGATTTTCAAAGTCTACAGCATAGTAAACGAGATGAAGTTTTTCAAAACTTTGATAATCTTGCTATTTCCGCATTAAAAGCAAATTAAAATAAAAACTATTTGCCTGGAACATCAGCCTTTTTGTAGCTTCTGTGTTCAACATGCCTACTTTATTTATCTTATCAAAAATTCCCATCAGTTGTAACTCAAAAATATTTCTGAATTGTTAATGAAATCAGTAAAGACAGTTGTATATATAATATTTGTTCTAGTTCTGAATAGCTTTCCTCGCTGTTCAGGATTAAAATAAATTTACTTCAAGAATATTATAAATTAATTGTGTAGGTTTAAGTAGTGATTTGCAATCACCAACCATATGAAGTTTAACAAGGGCAAATGCTGGATTCTGCACCTGGGATGGGGCAACCCTGGTTGTGTGTATAGACTGAGGAATGAGATGCTGGAAAGCAGTGCTGTGGAAAGGGACCTGGGGGTCCTGGTTGATGGCAAGTTGAATATGAGTCAGCAGTGCCCTGGCAGCCAAAAGGGCCAACTGTGTCCTGGGGGGCATCAGGCAAAGCATTGCCAGCCAGTCAAAGGAGGTGATTGTCCCACTCTATTCTGTGCTCGTGCAGCCTCGCCTCAAGTACTGTGTGCAGTTTTGGTCACCGCAAGATAAGAAAGATATAAAGCTATTAGAGAGCATCCAAAGGAGGGCCACGAGGATGGTGCAGGGTCTGGAGGGGAAGCCTTATGAGGAGTGGCTGAGGTCACTTGGTTTGTTCAGCCTGGAGGAGGCTGAGGAGAGACCTCATTGCGGTTTCAACTTCCTCACAAGGGGAAGCAGAGGGGCAAGTACCAATCTCTTCACTTTCATGACCAGTGACAGACTCGAGGAAATGGCATTAAGCTGTGTCAGGGGAGGTTTAGGTTGGATATCATGAAAAGATTTTTCACCCAGAGGGTGAAATAAACTGATTCTGCCTCAGAATGTAGGGTCTGAACTATTCTTAAACGCTTGCCTCTTTTAAATGAATTTAATGTGTCCCACAGGAAAATGGAAACTATTTCTCACTTTCAATTACTTGTAAAGCTGATCACTATATATAACTTTCAAATGAATTAAAATAAAATGTACTCAGGAAAGATATGCTGTAATTTCCAAGAGAAAAATAACTGAAAATCATGACTAACAGTAGAGTGTTATCACTTGTTCACATGGGGAAACATCAACCAGGAAATGAAGAGGAATCAAAGAGTTTCCAATTCTGAGAGAAGTAAGGAGGGGTGTCAGCAGAACTGCTCCTTTGGATTTCCGGAGGGCGGACTTTGACCTATTTAGGAGACTGGTTGAGACAGCCCCTTGGGCAGCAGTCTTGAAGGGCAAAGGAGTCCAGGAAGGCTGGACATGCTTTAAGAGGGACATCTTAAAGATACAGGAACAGACAGTCCCCATGTGTTGTGAAATGAGCCGGTGGGGAAGAAGACTGGCCTGGCTGAACAGAGAGCTTTGGCTGGAACTCAGGGAGAAAAAAGAGAGTTTATCACTTCTGGAAAAAGGGGCAGGCAGCTTAGGAGGACTACAAGGATGTTGTGAGGTCATGAAGGGAGAACATTAGAAGTGCAAAAGCCCAGATAAAACTTAATCTGGCCACTGCTGTAAAAGACAACAAAAAGGGTTTCTACAAATGCATCAGCAACAAAAGGAGGCCCAAGGAGAATCTCCATCCTTTGTTGTATGGGGGGGAAACACAGTAACAAAAGATGAGGAAAAGGCTGAGGTACTTAATGCCTTCTTTGCCTCAGTCTTAAATAGCAAGACCAGTTGTCCTCAAGGGACCCAACCCCCTGAGCTGGAAGACATAGGGAGGGAGCAAAATGAAGCCCCCATAATCCAGGAGGAAATGGTCAGTGACCTGCTATGCCACTTAGACACCCACAAGTCCATGGAGCCAGATGGGATCCACTCAAGGGTACTGAGGGAGCTGGCGGAAGAGCTCACCAAGCCACTTTCAATCATTTAGTCAATCATTCAGTCCTGGTCAACCAGGGAGGTCCCAGGTGACTGGAAATTGACAAATGTGATGTTCATCTATAAGAAGGTTTGGAAGGAGGATCCAGGGAAGTACAGGCCTGTCACCCTGACCTCGGTGCCAGGGAAGGTCATGGAGCTGATCATCTGTAGTGCCATCACACAGTATGTGCAGAACAACCATGGGATGAGGCCCAGCCATCATGGGTTTATAAAAGGCAGGTCCTGCTTGACCAACCCGATCTCTTTCTATGACAAGGTGACCCACCTAGTGGATGAGGGAAAGGCTGTGGATGTTGTCTACCTGGACTTCAGTAAAGCCTTTGACACCATTTCCCACAGCAGCCTCCTGGAGAAATTGTCTGCTTGTGTTGTGGATGGGTGTACTCTCAGCTGGGTTAAAAACTTGCTGGATGGCTAGGCCCAGAGAGTGGTGGTGGACTGTGCTACATCCAGCTGGTGGCCGATCACGAGTGGTGTTCCCCATGGCTCAGTATTTGGCGCCAGCCCTGTTGAATATCTTCATCGATAACCTGGGTGAGGTGATCAAGTGCACCCTCACCAAGTTCACAGATGACATCAAGTTGGGCAGGAGTGTTAATCTGCTGGAGGGCAAAAAGGCTCTGCAGAGGGATCTGGACAGGCTGGATTGATGGACCAAGACCAATTGTATGAGGTTCAACAAGGCCAAGTACTGGGTACTGGACTTGGGTCACAGCAACCCCCTTCAGCGCTACAGGCTTGGGGAAGAGTGAATGGAAAGCTGCTCGGCAGAAAAGGACTTGGGGGTGCTGGTCAACAACTGCTAAACATGAGCCAGCAGTGTGCCCAGGTGGGCAAGAAGGCCAATGGTATCCTGGTTCTATCAGCAATAATGTGGCCAGCAGGACCAGGGAAGTGATTGCCCCCCTATACTCGGCACTGGTGAGGCCGCACCTCAAATCCTGGATTCAGTTTTGGGCCCCTCACTACAAGAAAGACAATGAAGTGCTGGAGCATGTCCAGAGAAGGTAACAGAGCTGGTGAAGGGTCTGGAACACAAGTCTGATGAGGAGCAGCTGAGGGAGCTTGGGGGGGCTACACCAAGAGAAAAGGAGGCTGAGGACCTTACCGGTCTCTACAACTACCTCAAAGGAGGTTGTAGTCAGCTGGGGGTCACTCTCTTCTCCCAGGTAACAAGTGACAGGATGAGAGGAAACGGTCTCAAGTTGCACCAAGGGAGGTTTAGATTGGATATTAGGAAAAATTTCTTCACTGAAATGGTTGTAAAGCATTAGAAAAGGCTGCCCAGGGAAATGGTAGTTACCATCCCTGGAAGTGTTCAAAAAACGTGTGGATATGACATGAGGACATGGCGAACATGGCAATTGTGCTAGATTAATGGTTGGACTTGATGGTCTTAAAGGTCTTTTCCAACCTTAATGATTCCATGAAAAAGAGAAGACATCATTAGAGATAGGGAAAGATAACCTCTTTCCTCTACTACTTTCTTTCCTGAAAACTGGAAAAAGTTACAAGTTGCCACCAGGTCTATGGAGGCAAAGGCACACCTGAGTCCTGTGTCCAGTTCTGGGCTCCCCAATACAGTAGAATAGAATAGTTCAGTTGGAAGGGACCTAAAACACTCATCTAGTCCAACTGCCTGACAGCTTCAGGGCTGACCAAAAGTTAAAGCATGTTATTAAGGGCATTGACCTAATGCCTTTTAAACACTGACAGGCTTGGGGCATCGACTGCCTCTTTAGGAAGCCCATTCCAGTGTTTGACCACTCTCTCGGTAAAGAAATGCTTCCTCGGGTCTAGTCTGAACCTCCCCTGGTGCAGCTTTGAACCATTCCCATGTCTTGTCACTGGATACAAGGGAGAAGAGCTCAGCACCTCCCTCTCCACTTCACCTTCCCAGGAAGCTGCGGAGAGCCATGAGGTCACCCCTCAGCCTCCTTTTCTCCAAACTAGACAAACACAGAGTCCTCAGCTACTCCTCACAGAACATGCCTTCCAGCCCTTTCACCAGCCTTGTTGCCCTTCTCTGGACACATTCAAGGACTTTCACATCCTTCTGAAATGGTGGACCCACAACTGCACGCAGCACTCAAGGTGAGGCTGCACCAATGCTAAATACAGTGGGATTATCACCTCTTGACTGGCTGCTTCTACTGTGTTTGATGTCCCCCAGGATGTGGTTTGCCCTCTTGGCTGCCAGGGCCCACTGCTGACTCATACTGAGCCTGCTGCCGACCAGCACCCCCAGATCTCTTTCTGCAGGGCTACTTTCCAGCCACTCCTCTCCCAATTTATACTTGTACCTGGTGTTACTCCATCCCAGGTGGAGAATCATTCATTCTTGTTAAATTTCTTGCCATTAATGATTGCCCAATGCTCCAATCTATCTAATTCCCTCTGCAAGGCTTCTTGTCCCTCAAGAGAGTCAACAGCACCTCCCAGTTTGGTATCATCAGCAAACCTGCTAATGGTGCATTCAACTCTTGCCTGCAGATCTTTGATAAATATATTGAACAGAACTGGCCCTAGAATTGAGCCCTGAGGAACACTGCTGGTGACCGGTCATGAGCCAGATGTAGACCCATTCGCTACAACCCTTTGAGCCCTGCTGACCAGATGGTTCTTCACACAGTGCACAGTGAACCCACTCATCCCACAGTTGGACAACTTTTCCAGAAGGATGCTGCAAGGGAGTATTGGGTTTGCATGGCAAGGTTTTGATAGTGAGGGAGCTACAGGGGTGGCTTCTTTAAGAAGCTGCTAGAAGCTTCCCCCATGTCCGACAGAGTCAATGCCAGCTGGCTCTAAGACAGACCCATTGCTGGCCAAGGCCAAGCTGATCAGCGATGGTAGTAACATTTCTGGGGTGTTTTTAAGAAGGAAAAAACATTATGGCACAGAAGTAATTGAAGCCAGAGAAGAGAGGAGTGAGAATGTGTGAGAGAAACAATTCTGCAGACACCAAGGTCAGTGGAGAAGGAGAGGGAGGAGGTGCTCCAGGCACCAGAACTGAGATTCTCCTGCAGGCCATGGTGAAGACCATGGTGAGGCAGGCTGTGCCCCTGCAGCCCATGGAGGTCCATGGTGGAGAAGAGATCCACCTGCAGCCTGTGGAGCAGCCCCACGCCGGAGCAGGTGGATGGATGTCTGAAGGTGGCTGTCACCTTGTGTTAAGTCCACACTGGAGCAGGCTTCTGGCAGGACCTGTGACCCCATGGGGGATTCAAACTGGAGCAGCCTGTTCCTGAAGGACTGCACCCCATGGAAAGTGACCTTTGCTGGAGCAGCTCATGAAGAACTGCAGTCTGCAGGAAGGACTCACATTGGAGAAGTTTTTGGATGACTGTCTCCTGTGGGAGGGATCCCACACTGGAGCAAGGAATCCTCTCCCTGAGGAGGAAGCAGTGGCAGAAACAACATGTGATGAACTGACCATAACTCCCATTCCCCATCCCCCTGTGTTGCTGGCAGGGAGGATGGAGAGAATCAAGAATAAAGTTAAGCCCAGTGGGGGAAAAGTGTTTTTAGAATTCGTTTTACTTCTGATTATGCTACTCTGATTTGACTGATAATAAATTCAATTAATTTCCCCAAGTTGAGTCTGTTTTGCCTGTGACTAATTGGTGAGCGATCTCTCCCTGTCCTTATCTTGACCTACAAACTTTTGCTATATTTTCTTCCCCATCCCCCTCCCCCAGCTGAGGAGGGAGAAAGAGCGGCTTGTTGGGCACCTGGTATCCAGCCAAGGTTAACCCACCACAGTCCTTTTTGGCACTCAATGTGGGGCAAGACAAAGGCATATATATATATTGCATGCTATAGTAATAACAGCTATCGAATAACAAGCTCCTGTGTGGGACATGGAGTTTTTCAGCTGCACTGCTTATCTCTTTATCTTGCTGAGTTTGGGAACATGTTAATAGAAACAATGGCTCTGTGCTTTGCCCTGGCATTGATGTCCTTGCTGTGCTGGGGGAGCTATCTTCTGGGGACAATGAGGGAATACATCTCCCTCTCCCTACCTGGGATTGATGTGGATGGTTTTATTATGCAGGCTCCCGAGGTCCTTGTTCACCCTTACATGAACTGTTTAATACTACTAATAAACACTGTTGGCATATTACGATGTTTGTGGAATCTGGTGTTGCCCTGGTGTAAGAGAAGACAACTTTTTGGTGAGGCAATATGGAAATGTGCCCTGAAGCAGCCAGTTCCTGGGTGGCAGGGTGTGTGGAAGGATTTGGGCAGGTTCCTAGGGCGGTTAACACCTCCCATTACCTGGGACTTTACACCTGAACAGCCAATAAACCCAGCAAACTGACACATCACCTGATAGAAGGGTGCCTTGCCTACCCCAGTGAAAACCAGCAGCTTCTCACCCTGTACTGGGGCCTGGCCTGTGCCTATCAAGCCACAGTTCAATACTCTCAGAGGACTGTAGTGGAGGCAGGGACACAAACTGCAGTGGAGGACACTATGGCTGAGATAGGGACTCAAATCACAACAACTGCAGTAATTGCCCCAGTAGTGAAAAAGAAAAGGTGGACAAGGAGAGGTCCATATCATTGATTAGAAAGGGGGAGGAGGAAGAGGAGGAAGAGGAGGAAGAGGAGGAGGAAGAGGAAGAAAGGGAGAAGGAGAATCAGGAAAGGAAGGGTCTGATCACAAAACCAGTTCTTCGACAAAAAAATTGAAGAAAGGAGTGAGACAATTCAAACAGGAAACCAAAGTTACCCTGCCCCTGACCTCATCAGAAATTTGAGACTTGTGAAAAGATTACAGCCACCAGCCAGGTGAGCAGATTTCTGCCTGGCTGCTTTGATGTTGGGATAATGGGGCTGATGGCCAGCAATTGGAAGGTCACAAAGCCCAACAGCTGGGATGTCTTGCTAGAAATTGGGAAATTGAGAGAAGAATTGGAAAGGAGGCAGCAATTTGCAGTCTCTCGAGATGGCTCCTCTCAAGTGTGAGAGCAAGATATCCATTTAAGGAAGATTTGTGAAATCCCCAGGAAAGTGGACCACTGCAGATGAAGGTATTCAGTACTTGAGAGAATTAGCAGTGCTGGAAGTCATCTGTAGTGATCTAACAAATAATAAGGTCTCTAAAGATCCAGAGGATGTCCCTTGCACAACAACTGTGTGGAGGAAGGTGATTCAAAGTGCCCCAGAATCATATTCTAACAGCTTGACAGCAATGTATTACCCAGAAATGGATACACCAACTGTAGAGAGTCTTACTGACTCCAAAACTTTGAAAAAATCTGTCCCTCATCCCCATGGGCCAACACCTCAGCTCTCAGGGGTGCCCCAAGAAATTGGTCCTCTCCTGCCCTGGTCAGAGGGAAAGGGAGCCCCAGGTGAAACAGGAGCCAGGCCTAAAAGAGTTAACTGAGATATCTTGACCTGCTAAGAAACCTCAATACCTGTTTTGCTAGAAGAACATTTTAGGAGCACTGGTTAATATCATGTTCTGTTCTGCTCACTGGACCAAAGGCCTTATTATAGAAAGAATAGGAGTAGTACACACACACAGTAATAAATTAGGTAAACTAGATGTTTGAATAAGATCTAGAAGGCCCAGAGCCAGGATTTTGCAAGCTTGAAGAATTCAGGTCACCTAATTGAAGAGGTCAAATTGAGGAAGACGTCCATGGCCACCACCAGAGGGATGAAGGTTTGAGCAGAAGACCTCCACAGTAGAAGACTGCGCATGTCTGGAAAGACTCCACCCAGAGACTAGCCTACTTATTAATATGTATAATAAATGATGTAACCATGTATCTAAAGTGTATAAAATGGTTTACTTTTGCACTTGCAAGTGGAGCAAGTTTGTCCAGCGCGAGCTGGCTTGCTCCCAACGTTGAATAAACAAATACCTTGCTGCTTAAAGATAAAAAAAGTCTCTGAGCAGTTTCTCAGACCGATTTTTCGGATTCACAGGCACAGGCCACATGGTGCACTCTTGTTCTTCCTGCGTGACCAGGGGGAAGACATTAAGAAGTGGCATGGTGAACCCACCATTAAGCTGGAAGCCCATGTGCATGAAGTGAGAGGGAAGAGAGTTGTTAAGAAGGGGTCACCCAAGAAGGCTGCCAGTGTAGTTGTAGACACAAGAAGGCAATCAGGGATCTCCCAGATGTAAAAGGACTGAAATCACCTTCCTTGATCCTGGTGAGGGGACTTCTGGTCTGATACTGCAAGGGTCAGACAGTGAATATTCTGACAAGGAACAGAAATAGAGGGTCCCTGCCTTTGGCCAGGAGGAGGAAGGGGATGACCGGGCATACTGGATTGTGTGGATTCGATGGCCTGGCACATCAGATCCACAGAAGTACAAAGCTTTAGTAGATACTGGTGCACACTGCACACTGATGCCATCAGAGTACAGGGGCACAAAACCCATCTGGATCTCTGGAGTGACAGGGGGATGTCAAGAATTCTCTATATTGGAGGCTGAGGGGAGCTTAAGAGGGAATAAATGAGAAAAGCTCCCCACTGTGATTGGCCCAGAGGCCCCTTGTATCCTTGGCATCGACTACCTCAGGAGGGGGTACTTCAAAGACCCAAAGGGGTACAGATGGGTTTTTTGTGTAGCTACCATGAGCACAGAGAAGATCAAGCAGCTATCTACCCTGCCTGGCCTCTCAGAAGATCCCTTCATTGTGGGATTACTGCAAGCAGAAGAACAGCGGGTGCCAACTGCTACTAAGCTGATGCAATATTGCACCGAGACTCCCTAGCTCCCATCCATGAGCTGATGCATCAATTGGAGAGCCAAGGAGTGATCAGGAACTCTCACTTGCCCTTTAACAGCCCCATATGGCCAGTGCAAAAGTCTAATGGAGAATGAAGAGTAAAAATAAACTATCATGGCCTGAACAAAGTCACGTCGCCTCTGAGTGCTGCTGTACCAGACATGCTGGAACTTCAATACAACCTGGAGTCAAAGGCAGCCCAGTGGTGCCACAACTGATATCGCTAATGTGTTTTTCTCAATCCCTTTGGCAACACAGTGCAGGCCACAGTTTGCTTTCATGTGGAGGGTTGTCCAATGCATCTGGAATTGACTGCTCCAGGGGTGGAAACAGCCCTACCATCTGTCATGGACTAATCCAAATTGCACTGGAACAGGGTGATGCCCCTGAACATCTGCAATGCATCAATGATATCACCATGTGGGGCAACACAGCAGAAGTGTTTGCAAAAGGAAAAAGAATAATTCATATTCTTCTGAAAGCTGGTTTCACCATAAAAAGAAGCGAGGTCAATGAACCTGCACGGGAGATCCAGTTTTAGGGAATAAAATGGCAGTATGGACATTGTCACATCCCTATGGATGTGGTCAACAAGACAGCAACTATGTCTCCACCAGCTAACAGGAAGGAAACACAAGCTTTCCTAGGTCTTATGGGGTTCTGGAGGATGTACATTCCAGGTTACAGTCAGCTTGTGAGCCCCCTCTAATTGACTGACCTGGAAGAAGAACCATTTTGAGTGGGGCCTTGAGCAACAACAGGCCTTTGAGCAGATCAAAGAGGAAATAGCTCATGTGGTAGCTCTTGGGCCTGTTTGGACAGGACCAGCTTTGCAAAAATATTCTCTACACAGCAGCTGGGGAGCATGGTTCCACCTGGAGCCTCTGGCAAAGAACATCACAAGAAACCAGAGGTTGACCATTAGGGTTTTGGAGCCGGGGTTATCGAGGATCAGGAGGCCACTACACTCCAACTGAAAAGGAGATATTAGCAGCATAGGGGTTCGAGATGCCTCAGAAGTTGTTGGGACAGAAGCATGCCTCCTCTTGGCACCACGATTACCCATGCTGCACTGGATGTTCAAAGGAAACATCCCCTAATCATATCATACAACCCGCACTACATGGAGCAAGTGGGTAGTGTTGATAACGCAGCAAGCTTGATGGGGAAAACCCAACAGCCTGGGAATCCTGGAAGGCATCATGGACTGGCCAGAAGGCAGAGATTTTGGGGCGTTGCCTGAGGAGGCAGCTCATGCTCAAGAAGCACCACCATATAATGAGTTACCACAAAATGAAAGAGGCTATGCTCCATTTAATGATGGATCCTGTCATGTAGTAGGAAACCATTGAAGGTGGAAAGCTGCTGTGTGGAGTCCCACATGACAGGTCATTGAGGCTGCTGAAGGAGAGGGCGAGTCAAGTCAGTTTGCACAAGTGAAAGCCATCCAAGTAGCCCTAAAGATTGCTGAACAAGAAAAGTGGCCTGTACTGTATCTCTATACTGACTCCTGGATGGTGGCTAACGCCCTGTGGGGGTGGCTACAGCAATGGAAGAAGACCAATTGGCAACACAGGGGTAAACCTATCTGGGTTGATGCACTGTGTATGGCCAGTCTTCGCAAACAAAGATTTTGGGAAAGGTCTTTTACCTTTCAAGCCTGTGCAATGGATTTTTTAGGTGAGACACAGCATGCGCTGAACTGAGCCCACCCTTTAATCCTAAGGTTCATCTGCCGGGGCCAAGCGAGTTTGGACAATGGCAGTGAGGTCCTCAGGACGTAGGTTTGTTTAGAGTGACCTTCTCATAGATGGATGGCCTTACAGGGCTGATGAGCTCCATCTGCCCGGGGGAGTCTCCCTGACCGATAATCGAACCCGGGCCACGGCGGTGAAAGCGCCGCATCCTAACCACTAGACCACCAGGGGTCCCCTACTGCTGCATTGTAGCAGGACATCATTGCACAGGTAGAAAACAGGTGCGTCATGTCAATGCTCACATGCACAAAAGTCACACCACTGAAGAACATCAGAACAATGAGCAGGTGGATAAGGCTGCCAAGATTGGAATAGCTCAGGTAGACTTAGACTGGGAGTGGAAGGGTGATCTATTTATAGCCCGATGGGCCCATGAAACATCAGGACATCTAGGAAGAGATGTGACATACAGATGGGCTCGTGATCGAGGGGTGGACCTGGTCATGGAGGCCATCACACAGGTCACCCATGAATGTGAAACGTGCTGCAATCAAGCAAGCCATGCGAGTAAAATCTCCCTGGAATAGAGGGCAGTGGCTGGATTTTCGATATGGCAAAGCCTAGCAAATTGACTATATTGGACCACTGCCACAAACACGCCAAGGCAAGAGCTACATACGCACGACTGGTTGGTTGGAAACATACCCTGTAAACCAGGTCACTGCTCAAAACACCATCTTAGACTTTGAAAGGCACATTTTGTGGTGACATGGTGCCCCAGAAAGAATTGAATCAGACAATGGGACATTTCTAAAATAACCTCATAAACTCCTGGGCAAAGAAACATGGCACTGAGTTAGTGTATCACATCCCTTACCACCAACTCTGGAAAAGATTGAGAGATATAATGGACTGTTAAAGACTACATTGAGAGAGTTGGGCAATGGGGCATGGAAGCATTGGGATACAAATTTAGCCAAAGCCTCTTGGTTGGTTAACACTAGGGGATTTGCCAACTGCCTTGGTCCTGCCCAAACAAAACCCCCATATACTGTGAGAGGAGATAAGGCCTTTGTACTACATACAGGAAAACTACATTCACCACCTTCATCCACTAAGCATGTGACCTTATTGTAGGAGATAAAATTAATTAGACAGGACTTTGTGGACCCATGTTGACTGTGCCTGATGATTGCATTGCCCTTTAAATGCCTTTCGATAATACCCAGTATAATCTTCCCATAATTTTTCAGGTACTGAGGTTAGACTAACAGGTCTGTTGTTCCCTGGGTCTTCCCTTTTGCCTTTTTTTTTGTATATTTGAATGACACTGACTAGCTTCAGGTCAGCGGGCACGTCCCCAGACTCCCCATACCTTTGGTAGATCATTGAGAGGGGTCCTGCTGTAACATTCACTAGTTCCTTCAGTGTTCTGACATAAATCCCATCAGGCCCCATGGATTTGTGAACATTCAGCTGATACAGCCAGTCCCTCACAGTTTCATTGTCCACAAATGGAAAGACACTGTTCCCACAGTCATGGTCCTCAACTCAAACCATGGGCTGCCTGGTCCCCTATTAGTATTACTAATGACTGAAGAGGGAAAAAAAAAGCATTGAATGCCTCCTCTTTTTCTTCATCCCTATTAGTCAGACAACCATCTTCAACAAGTATTGGTCCAATGTTTTCTTTAGACCTCCTCTTGCTATTAACATACTTAAAGAAAGACGTGGACATACTAGAGAGAGAGTTCAGCAACAGGCCAAAAAGATGATCAAGGGACTGCAGCATCTCTCCTATGAGGAAAATCTGAGAGAGCTGGGACTGTTCAGCCTGGGGCTCTGGAGACATCTTGTCAGTACATGTCATACCTGAAGGGAAGGTGCAAAGAAGAGACCCAGGCTCTTTTCAGTGGTGCTCAGTGACAGAACCAGAGGCAATGGGCACAGACTGAGACACAGGAGGTTCCACCTGAACATCAGGAAACACTTTTTTTACTGTAAGGGGGACTGAGCACTGGATCAGTTTGTCCAGGGAGATTATGGAACCTCCATCCTTGGAGATCTTCAAAAGCCATCTGGTCACAGTCCAGGGCAGCTGGCTCTAGATGATCCTGCCTGAGCAGGGGGGTTGGACAAGATGACCTCCAGAGGTCATAGAATCATAGAACAGTTTGGGTTGGAAGGGACCTTAAAGATGATCCAGTTTTAACTCTCCTGCCATGGTCAGGGACACATTCCACTAGACCAGGTTGTTCAGAGCCCCATCCAACCTGGCCTCGAACACTTCTAGGGGTGGGGAATCCACAACTTCTCTAAGGTCCCTTCCAACCTTAACCATGCTGTGATTCTATAAATGGATCAAGCTCCTCCATGACCCAAGGAGAGTACTAAATGCAGTCCCTTGGAGTTTTGGCCCATGTTATTGGAACCTCTTAAATTATTGTTGAAAGTAATGTTAACTTGCTTTTCTTCTCAATGAAACAGACTTCAAATACTCCTATAATTAGCTGCTTTGTCTCACTTGAGGGGACAACACAAAACTTCCTACTCCTTAATTCATTAATAAAGGCATTGAATGTTTGCATATTTACTTAACAAAATGCATCCGAAAACATAATAGAAGCTGAAACATATACAGTTTCTGTAAAAGCCACTGAAGAAAATTATCATATGATGTAGGTAATTACAAAATAAAGAATTAGAACTACAGTGCAGTTAGAACCGTTAAGGAAGAGTAAACAAAACATAACAAGGCATTCAAAGCATCATGCACATTATGAAATAACCACAACTACTTTTAGCCCTTTTTGAGTATTTCACTAGTACAAGGTGAATGTTACAGATTGACAACACAATGAATTTAAGATGTCACAGAACTACCTTATCAACTTCTCTCTGTGTTGCTCCTTCCTTTTTCAAACGTTCTTGTTCAACACACTTTGCATTGTAGTTTTCCTTTGATTTTTGTAAGGCCTGAGTGATACTTTGGATATTTTGCACTGCTTCTAATGTTCCTGAAACATCTTCTTTAGTCTGTCAAATATCACATAGTTGTCAAAAACAAACCATTTTTATTTTAACATTAACAAGTCATTGGACATGCATAAGTAAAAAATTAATAACCTTTTTATAAGTTTTGATTTGTTCATCTCCATACTTATGAACTTCTTTTATTAGCTCTTGTAATCTCCGCATGAGGTCCAAGTGACAGCTTGCCAGTTTTTCTGTTGAGGTTTTGAAAACATCCCAAACTGGTGCAAATGTCCTAGATTGAGGGGACAAAAAATAATAAAAAATTTAATGCTCATCTGGATTTGTACTAACATCTGGACTTCTACTAACTAACCAGGAGGGACTGGTTGAAGATGCGAAGGTTGGGGGCAGCCTTGGCTGTAGTGACCATAAGATGGTAGAACTCAGGATGCTGTGTGGAGGAAGCAAAGCAGTAAGCAGGACTAGAACCCTAAACTTTCAGAGAGCTAACTTTGACCTCTTCAAAGACCTACTTAGAGGAATCCCATGGAATGGGCTCTAGAAGAGTAGGGAGTCCAAGAGAGCTGGTCGATATTCAAGCATCACTTCCTCCAAGTTTAAGACCAGTGTATCCCCATGATCAAGAAATCAGGCAAAGGGAGCAGAAGACCTTTGTGGATGAGCAGGGAACTTCTAGTAAATCTCAAACAAAAGAAAGAAATTTATGGGATGTGGAAAAAGAAACAGGCCACATGGGAGGACTATAGGAACATCATCAGAGTATGCAGGGATGTGATGACGAAGGCCAAGGCCCACTTGGAATTGAGTCTGGCAAGGGATATTAAAGACAACAACAAGGGCTTCTACAAGAACATCAGCAGAAAAAGGAAGACTAGGGAAAATGTGGGGTTGCTGCAGAATCAGATGGGTATCCTGGTGACAGAAGACACAGAGAAGGCGGAATTACTAAATGCCTTCTTTGCCTCAGTCTTTCCTGCTGAACATGGCCCTCAGGTATCCCAGACCTTGGAGGTAAAAGAAGGCTAGAGAAAGGAAGACTTCCCCTTGATTGTTCAGTGTTGGGTTAGAGATCAGCTAGAGAGACTTAACACCCATAAATCCATGGGCCCTGATGGCATGCACCCATGTGTGCTGAGGGAGCTGGCAGATGTTGCTCTGCCTCTCTCCATTATCTTTGAAAAATCATGGAGAATGGGAGAGTTGCCCAATGACTGAAGGAAGTCCAATGTTACTCCCATATTCAAAAAGGGCAAGAAGGAGGACCTGGGAAACTACTGACCGGTCAGCCTCACCTCTATCCCTGGAAAGGTGATGGAATAGGTCCTTCTGGAGGTCATCACCAAGCATGTAAAAGAAAAGAAGTTCATCAGGAGTAGTCAGCATGGATTCACCAAGGAGAAATCATGCTTAACCAATCTGACAGCCTTCTATGATGACATGGCACGATGGGTCGATGAGGGGAAAGCAGCGGATGTTGTCTACCTTGGCTTCAGCAAGGCTTTTGACACTGTCTACCATAACATCCTCTTAGATAAAGCTCAGGAAATGTGGGTTAGATGAATGGACAGTGAGGTGGATCAAGAACTGGCTGAATGGCAGAGCTCAGAGGGTTGTGATCAGGGGAGTAGAATCCAGTTGGAGGCCTGTAGTCAGTGGCATTCCCCAAGGATCAATACTGGGTCCAGTCTTATTCAACTTGTTTCTCAGTGACCTGGATGAAGGGATAGAATGTACCCTCAGCAAGTTTGCTGATAATACAAAACTGGGGGGAGTGGCTGATACACCTGAAGACTGTGCTGCCATTCAGTGGGACCTTGATAGGCTGGAGAGTTAGGCAGAGAGAAACCTAATGAGGTTCAACAAGGGCAAGTGTAAGGTACTGCACCTGGGGAGGAATAACCCCAAGTACCAGTACAGGTTGGGGGCTGACCTACTAGAGAGCAGCTCTGCAGAGGAGGACCTGGGAGTCTTGGTGGGTGACAAGCTGATTATGAGCTGGCAGTGTGCCCTTGCAGCCAGGAGGGCCAATGGTATCCTGGGGTGCATCAGGAAGAGTGTGGCCAGCAGGTTGAGGGAGGTGATCCTGCCCCTCTACTCAGCCCTAGTGAGGCCACATCCGTTCAATTCTGGTCTCCACAGTACAAAAAAGACAAGGAGCTACTGGAGAGGGTCCAGCAGAGACCACAAAGATGATTAGGGGCCTGGAGCATCTGTCTTATGAGGAGAGATGGCAGGAGCTGGGCCTGTTTAGTCCAGAGAAGAGAAGACTGAGAGGGGATCTCATTAATGCATATAAATATCTCAAAGACAGGTGTCTTGGTTTAAAGACAATATATTTGGGAGGCAGGAACTCCAATAAGAAAAACCCCTCCCCTTTTATTCCCCTTCCCTAATAGAGAAAAAAACCAAAAATGTGAGTGAAAGTGAAAAAATAACGATTTACTAAAAGGAAATAGCAATAACTACCAAAAAATACAGAGGGAAAAAAAATGGTTTACACACAAAAGCAAAGACCCACCAAAAACAAGTGGCACCCCCACCCCTTGGGAACAAAAAGGGGAAAACCAAAATGGCAAAGGATATTTCCTGCCAAACCACCACCCGTCCGCCCAACCAAACAAAAGAAAA
The DNA here is from genome assembly GCF_003984885.1 of Neopelma chrysocephalum. Classification (NCBI taxonomy): domain Eukaryota; kingdom Metazoa; phylum Chordata; class Aves; order Passeriformes; family Pipridae; genus Neopelma; species Neopelma chrysocephalum. Next base: position 266,981 of record NW_020925358.1, on the reverse strand, counting down.
CAATGGGAGAACATGGGCTCCAGATGACATAATGGTATGAATATTCATCACTAAATCTTCCTCCAAAATCTGTAACTATAACAGTGTGTGTCAAGAGGATGGTGCCAGACTCTTTTCAGTGGTGCCCAGTGACAGATTGAGGAGCAATGGCCATAAACTAAAACACAAGGAAGTTCTATCTGAACACGAGGAGCCCTTTCCATTGAGGGTGGCAGAGCACTGCAACAGGCTGCCCAGGGAGGTTGTAGAGTCTCTCTCTCTGGAGACATTCAAAATCACTCTGGATGAGTTTCTGTGTAACCCGCTCTAGGTGATTCTGCATTGGCAGTGGGGTTGGACTGTGTGATCTCCAGAGGTCCCTTCCAACCCTAAAGTTTCTGTGGTTTTTTTCTTTGTTGGCTACATTTTTTTTAAATAGTGCTAAAGTGTAACTGATATGTCTACAGAATTTCAGCTCTGATCCTAAAACTGAAGCAAACAAAAACCACAACAAACTGCTATAAATGTTACTTAATGTTTCAAACATACTTGACATCTTACTAAACTTTTCACTGTTCTGTTTTACCTATGTTGACTCTATGGAGTAAAACACAGCAAAATTAACTTATTCTTCTCCATCATCAACACAACAATGACAAATGGTATTCCTAAAGATGATGAAAGAGCAGCTCAAAAAAATTTAACATGTACAGGTATTTTTATGTGCATACCTAAATAGTGAAAAGAAAACAAAAGTTACTTGGCTAGTTGTTGTGGTTTGGACTCTCTTGCTGAATTTCCCATGCCACCATGAGGCGCGGGGGGGAGAGCCGCACGTGCTGGGGTCCTGGTCGCGAACGGGCAGCGGGGGAGATGGGATTCCTGAAGCAGGGGAAATGGGGGTTCCTGTGGGAAGTGCCGCAGAATTTTGGAGGGTATAAGAATGGCTGGTAGGATGGGAGCCCCCTCTCTTTTTTCTGTCACTACAGTCAAGGAACAGCTGCATCTCTTTGTCCTGGGACTGCTGTTCACAGGGAGCCGCCGGCAGCTGTGGGAGAACCTGTTTTGCGCTTCTGCTTTGCCCATCCCATGCCGCTCTGGGGCCGTGCTCACTGGAGCCCTGCTGTCCTTTGCCTGCTTGTGATAGTTTTCACCCTAGGCCTTCCTGGAGACCAGCTTGTAACCAGGAAGGAACTAGGGAAGTGACTAAGGAAGTATTCCATGCTATTCCTTTACATAACCTGAGGTATAAATAAAGCCAACCGGAGAGACCTCGCTCTCTTCTCTTCTGGCGAGGTTTGGGAACGGTAGATCCCTGTCTCGGCCTTGCTTATCTGGAGCTGACGCCAACAGTGACTGCTCTTGTTTACCATGTGTGAGGTGATGCCTTAAGCCCCTAATGGTTTTTTATTTTTCTAATTTTTGTAAGCCTTATAAGTTTTATAGGTAATATAAGTAGATTTTAGAAGCAACCCCTTTCTCCCTCCTCCCCTAGTACCCCTTAGTTTATACATTCCTTAATCCTCTTACCCCATTCCATACCCCCATATCAGCACTATCCCCGTATCCAGTAGAAAATGTTTAGTCTCTTAGTCAAGGCAAGCCTGTTCTGTTTGGGGAACGCTTGTATCTTGGCCTAAACCGCAGGACAGAGTCAAAGAACTGGGTGACTCTCTTCTCTGTACCCCGAAGATGATGAAGGATGATGAAGAGAGGGTCCCAAACAGTACCCCAGACCCAATTCCGGGAGGTGGGCCAGGGGGTGGACCAGGTCAAAAGTTATGGGGTGGACACACTTGGGATTGGTCAGATATTATTATAAATGTAACATCTCGGGCACAGCCCGGCGCGCGCGTCGTGTACCATTAATTGCCTTGGCACAATTAAATCCTTTCCTTATCTCACCCTAATTAACGGCTCCTGGATTTTTTTCTAAGCACCAGCTGAGCAGGCATCAGAGGGGAGAGGGCTGGGCCGCATCCAGCCGTCCTGCTTTTCTCAAGGGAAGTGGTGAGATTTTAATATTTTTTTTTTAATTTTGTTAGTTACCGGGTTTCTCGATTGTGCATACCTGTTTTGGTTTTGTCCCTTTTTGCCCCTTTTTCCCCATTTTTTCCCTTCCCCTCTCCCCATTAATTGGGAGTTGTACATAATATCCTTACTCTATATAACTGTATTATGTAAAAATATACATATATTTTGGTATAATTCAGTTGGGTTTGATTTCTTTCAGTTTCTATAATTTTTCTTCCCTTTCCTTTCTTTGCCAAAAAAAGGGAGGGAGGGGAGGGGCTTTTGCTGAGCATTGGAGATTTTGGTAGGAAGCCAGCTCAAACTTGCTCACTGCTGCTGGCTCCAGAGCAGCAGCCATTTCCATTGACTGATACCCTGGCACCCGCCCTCACCGTGGCATCTGGAGTTGGTAAGCTCCACCGCCTGCATGGACATTGCCTACCCCACCCGGGTGCCGCCCAGGGACCAAGTTACCAGCGCCCGAGCCACAGCATCCCTGGAGCCTGCCTTGTGCCAGCTCGCCGCCTTTCGATCTGCTGCAACCGCCCACGGCTCCAACCTGCCAGCTTCCTGCTGCTCGCCACTCCGACCTGCCAGGTTCCCAACATGCTGCAGGCAGAGCCAGAGCCACTTGCCCATCCCTGCCCCCTGCTGACATTGTGGTCACTTCTGTGTGGTAGACACCGCTGCCAGGATCACGTGACTGCGCCAGGACTGCGTCAGTGTGGAAGTGAAAGAGTCATTTTTGGGTGGTATCTCCTCTGTTATTGTGTAGTTGTTGTTTTGTTCTGCTTTGTTCTCTGTTTTTAGTAAACTGTTATTTGTTTCTACACTTTTGCTCAAAAGTCTCTTATATTCAAATTTGCATAATTTTAGTGGGAGGGGTATCTATTCCATCAGAGGTCCTGCCTCCCTGGCATACATTGTCTTTAAAACAAGACACTAGTTAAGTTTTCAGTTGTCTTTCATCATTACAACCACAGGATTAACCATATGGTAAAGGAAGGTGAGGAACAGATCATTCCTTAGATTCAGATTTTTATACTGCATGGACTTCTCCAGCTATTCTAAAGATACACTCCTACCTCAGTTTCCAGGTCAATGCTGCTGAAAAATAAATACCATGCATAGCCTTTAAAGCACTGATGTTCAAACTAACATGGAGATACAGAACCTTTGAAGAGCAGCAACAACTGGTATCAAATTATCCACTGATGAAAGCTCTCCACATTTCTAGATGTGATTACTACAAATAAAAATAATCTTTAGCCTCTTCTAAGAAGTCTGAGCTGTTGGCATAATCTTTCTAATGAAAACAACATCCATTAATCATTCAATTTTTAAAAAAAAATCCTGTGTAAAAATTTTTAATTAAACTATGGAATAAATCTATTGAAAAGTCTCATTCTTAACATGTCCAAGGACAGAGATAACACTTGAAAAAGTAGAAATAATAAAAATAAATAAATTCACTGCTCCATTTGCAGACCATATGTTCTTTCTTTAAATTAATAACCATAGGCTAGGGAGCACAGAATAGAAAGTCACATTCTTTTTTATCTCTGAAAAAAACTCAACTGTAAACACAGAGGAACAGGCAATTCCTCCATGGTGTTGGGTTTTTTACTTTGTTTTTTTTAACTGCTAATAAAGAACTGTACAGTCTTGTTTTTCATAGCTGCATGATATTTTGCATAGCTTCACAGTAACTGAAGAACTAACAATCATTAAAGGTAGCAAAGTTATGCTACCTTGAACGTCATCAATAAAATAGAATCAAACTTGATGCTTAACATGCTTAAGTGTTTCTCTCTTCTACACACTTACCCAAGTTGTGTGTAATTGCTTGCTGATTTGGCTAGTTTTGTCATTGACCTTGAATATGCCTCCTCTATCGCAGCCCTGTCAAAGAAAGCAATCAAAAGCATAATTTAAATTTTGAAGATATTTGAAGACAAATGAATATGCACTGTGAAGGCCCAAAGCACAAGAATTTTTACTGTAGCTGAAAATTACTCCATTTTAATAGTCACTCAAAAAGTATATGCAAAAGCACAGAAGTAAATTAAAAAAAAAATAAACTAAGAACACTTGACAGAATGTTGTAGGGAACAGAAACAAATAAAACCTAAGGGCTCAAGACTTGAAAAAGACTTCTAAAATGTCTTCCTTCCTATACTCTCTGCTGTTCCCTTTTGCCTTTAACATTCTTTAGTAAGAGTCAGAACACAGTGACATAACAATCACCCACCTAACACTGTCTAAATACCAGGGATTTACAGAGCAACAAAATCAAATATATAATGAAAAAATTAAAAAACCAAAATGAATGCTTACTGAGCAATCTAAGGACAAGAGAAAATAGCCTCAAGCTGTGCCAGGGGAGGTTCAGGTTGATAATCAGGAAGAACTTCCTCACTGAATCGTTGGTCATGCATTGGAACCGAGTGCCCAGGGAGGTGGTGGAGTCACCATCCCTGGAAGTGTTCAAAAAACAACTGGATGTGGCACTTAATGCTATGGTTTAGTTGACATGGTGGTGCTCAGTCAAAGGGTGGACTCGATGATCTTGGGAGTTCTTTTCCAACCTTAATGATTCTATGATTCTATGTGTAGCACTTCCAAGGAAAGTATTTTTTTAGATGAAGAAATTAACACACAAAGAGACCATCCACTAAACAAGCAATCAATTCCAACCCTGATTTTGTTGCTAGGCTTCTGGCTCTGTGCTCGGTTCACTAGGTCAAAGGAAACATCATTCATCTGAGGTTGTTCAGGTATTGTGGGCAGAAGCTCTGTGAATACAGCCAAGCACACTACTCTCAAGGGGCAGTATTCCCCTGTAACTTAGAGAAAAACAAAGAAGAAAAGGATCAAAAGCAGAGTAGTTTAAAAATAATTATTATCAATTCAGATGTTTATCAGAAGCAAGAAGAGAGCAGATTATTTTCTCTAAACTAAAAAGGTGGCAAAAATCTTCAGTTACAAAAAAAATAATTTTCATTGCTCAGATAACACAAGAATTTTCAACAAGAGACATTAAACACATAACCAAGGCAAAGTTTAGAGATCCGACAAACCTGCAACACCTGAATATGACAACAAACACTGGACATTTCAGTCTGTCATAAGTTTGAAAAGAGATGTTGGAATTTTTTCCCAATGTCACGCCCCCCCATCTGTTTCTTCCAGGATGGGGATGGGGGCGGAGCGAAACCGCACACACGGGGCAGCGCGGGGAGGGCTGGGAGTCCTTTGTTCGGGAGGCTTTTGGGGTTTTGGTCTGGGACCGGACAGAGCAGGAGCCCGGTTTTTGGCCGCCTCGTTCTCTTTTCCTGAGAGGAAGTTTTTTCCCCGCAGGACACCTTGCAGAGGACGACCGAGAGAGAGAGACCAACCCATCTCAGAACGAGGTATTCTGCTTTCAAGACTGCCTGTGGGAAAAAGGACCTTTTTTTTCATTGCTGGCTGCGAGCACACGTGGCTGCGAGCAGCTTTTGAACTGCCGGGACAGTCCTGCATTTCCCCCCTCCCCTTCCCCAGGTTGCCGTGGGTTTCTCCCCCCCCCACCTGGGTATTTGGGACTTTGTTTTGTTTCTTCTGAAAGTTTTTGATTGCACCATTTGTTGTTTATTCAGATTTTGTTAATGAAAAGCTGTTTCTTTTCCTTTTCCACACTTCCACCTGAAGTCTCTTAATTTTTAAGTTGTAATCTTGTTTAACTAAGACACAGTCATAATTTATGAAAGCATGAGGTTAGTGAGCAGCAAAATTAACATCAGCTAGGACACCAAACTATAGAATGCTACGTTCCCAAAAGTCCCATCTGCCACATCACTCCCAGACCCTTTTTCATCGTTTTCTACTCTTCTTTATACTTCATCCCATATTTCCTTTCTGGCTGGATAAACAACGACATGAGATGTACCTGGTTTTGAACTGTCCACAGGCTAGGTGGCTGGCCAACATACACACATACTCAGTTGCCTGCTGTCTCTCCAAATGAGTAACTCATATAATTACAACTGCCTTTCCCTTAAATGGCACAACTAATTTGGGTTCTTATTCTCTACCTATATCCTCATTTTTAAAAAAATCTTTGCAACCTCTGCTTTTCCATTAAATTGGGTCAAAAGTAGCAAAGTTTTGTGAAAGCTATATGGGTGGATAGAGAACAAATAGTAAGAAACAGCAGGACTACATAAACCTAGTTTATAAATATAAGTATCTGCAACAAACGGCTCTACCTGACTGCACGATGTGTGATTCATCTGCCAAAGGCAGAACATTCAGGTATGCAGTGATGAAAGAAATGCACAGAGGCATTCAAGTAGTTTTCTTCTTAAAGAAGTCAGCTAAGATTTCAAAACACCAGACACTGAAAATACATTAATTATAGCCTTCATATTTAAAGACAGCTTCAAAGAATCACATCTATGTGATGCCTTAAACCCCAGTGGTTTTCTTATTTGTCTACCTTATAAGTTTTATAGGTAATATAAGTAGATTTTAGAAGCAACCCCTTTCTCCCTCCTCCCCTACCACCCCTTAGTTTATACATTCCTTAATCCTCTTACCCCATTCCATACTCCCCATATCAACCCTACCCCCATATCCAGTAGAAGATGTTTTGTCTCTTAGTCAAGGCAAGCCTGTCTTGTTTGGGGAACGCTTGTATCTTGGCCTAAACCGCAGGACAGAGTCAAGGAACTGGGTGACTCTGCTCTCTGTACCCCGAAGATGATGAAGGATGATGAAGAGGGGGTCCCAATTAGCACCCCAGACCCAATTCCGGGAGGCGGGCCAGGGGGTGGACCAGAGCAAAAGTCAGAGGATGGACACACTTGGGATTGGCCAGATATTGTTATAAATGTAACATCTCGGGCACAGCCCGGCGCGCGCGTCGTTTACCAGCTATTGCCTTGGCACAATTAAATCCTTTCCTTATCTCACCCCAACTAATGGCTCCTGGATTTTTTCTAAGCACCAGCTGAGCAGGCGGGACCCCTGGTGGCCTAGTGGTTAGCATGCGGGACTCTCACCGCTGCGACCCAGGTTCGATTCCCAGTCCCCCGGGCAGATGGAGCTCGTTAGCCCTGTGAGGCCATCCATCGATGAGAAGGTCACTCTAAACAAACCTACGTCCTGAGGACCTCACTGCCATTGTCCAAGCTTGCTTGGCCCCGGCAGATGAACCTTAGGATTAAAGGGTGGGCTCAGTTCAGCGCATGCTGTGTCTCACCTAAAAAAATCCATTGCGCAGGCTTGAAAGGTAAAAGACCTTTCCCAAAATCTTCGTTCGCGAAGACTAGTCATTACAGCTGAGCTGGCATCAGTTTGGTGGCCCTCATGGGGAGACCTGGACTGGAACTTCTCCAGACTAGAAACTTTCATCGTGCAGGAATTCCTCATCAAGTCAGTTTTTATCTGAGACAATTCCCACCCCGGTCTGAGATGCCCAGCTCCACAGAACCCACGGAAACAAGCACGGAGCATAGAGGTGAGATAAGAAAAGGCAAAATAAGGGAAAAGGTACCTGGTTTAGTTAGCAGCTGCGGGAAGTTGGCAGCTACGGGAAAGTTTCTGTTCCCGGGAGGTGGGGAACACGGGTTCCTGGAAAGTTAAATTTAAGACTTGGGCCCATACAGTCTCAGAGAGTTGCTTTCCAGGAGGTGGACGGGGTGGTCCGCCCACCCGGGTCAGAGTGGGGTTCAGTCTAGGACTGGTTTGTTGGAAGGGACGCCTTCCTGTGTGCTCTGATGCCGTGGGAGAGCCGGTGTGGGCTCTGGGAGTCGGTGAGACTCGAAACAATAGCAGAGAGGTTACTAGAACAGCTTGTAACCCGCAGGTAGTAAGTTCTAATCCTGGTGTGTGTGGTCGTGGTCCATTTACATTTTACAATCATGGGTGGTGTAGATTCAAAGTTTGAAGATTCAAAGTTTGAGGTCCCTAAAGAATCCCCCTTGGGTTTAGTTTTGGAACATTGGAAGGTTTTAACCGATCCAAGGGCAGCTTTAAGAAAGGAAGAGCTTTATAGGCTGTCTGTGTATGCCTGGCCGTTGTTTGGACAATTGAGAGGAGTGGTTTGGCCAGAATTTGGTCCGTTTGAACTGAACACAGTGTTACGGTTAATCTGTCTCCTTCATGCAGAACGGAGGTGGCGGGAAATTCGATATGCAGAGCTGTTTTTGTATTTATTAACACGCCCTAAATTGGGAGCCGGAGCTGCAAGAATGGCGGCGCCTGGACCGACTCCTCCTGAACGAGCAGGAGCGGGGCAGGCACCGGTCGTTGGAGGACTCCCGGGTGTGGGTCTGGCTGCACCGGGAGGGATTACACAGATTGAGGTCCCCGGAGGAGTTAGCTCGGGGCCGGCGGGAGTGAGTCCCGCCAGTGTGGCTGTAAAAACAGAGGCTGTTAATTTGACTGAAGTAGGCACTGCGGTGCAGATAAGATCGGCTTTTGTGGAAGCTGCTTCTAGCGTCACAGAGCAGAACAAGAGTTATGCTGCGGGGTTAAGTTCAGAGGTAACATCTAGTTTGGTCAAAACAGGAGTGACACCAGGAGAAACTCCTGGCCCCAGCGGGGCAATCGAAGCGGGGTCTCCCCCGCCTGTCCCGGCAAGCGTGCAGGGAGCCTGTAACTTTGCAACTGCTGCTGGCAACCTTGCCGGAGTAGACAGGGTTACCATGGTAACAGCAGAGGTGAGCGTGGGAGGAGCAGATAGTTGTGGTGCTAACGGGATAAGAGCTGTGAAGGCTGAGAAGTCAGCTTTTACTAGAGTTGCTTTTGCCGTGGTAACACCAGAGAAGGTTGTTACAGATGCGGCATCTGTTGTAGAAAGAGAGGAGATTTTAGAGATCGCAGCGAAAGTGCTGCCGGAATTGGCCAGTGTAGAGATGGCGGCAGGAGTTAACTCTGACAATGGTAGTGCCCCGGGCGTAGATGTGCTTGTGAAACCAAGTAGCCCAGCGCCGCAGACGGGTGCTGAAGCAGTGGGTGCTGAAGCAGTTGATTTTACCGGTAGAGATAACAGCAAGGGAGCTATGAAAATGTATGAAGTCAAGCAAAAGGCGAATGAGTCGCCTACAGACTATACTGATATAGATATGGAGGATATGGATAGTAACCCAGAGAGGGCTCTGGATAAGAGCCCATTCCAGCTGACAGCCGACGATGTCTATGACATCTCGACCATGCTGGGTCGGGACCTGATGCAGCTCAGCCCCGGGCCCGATTTCCCCACTGCCTGCACCCAGCTGCAGTCCAGGACCCTGCGAGTCCTGAAAATGCTGCAGACACTGGTGAGTGAGAGCAGTGTGGCCGAGGAGCAGCTGCGGCAGAAGCGGGAGCACTCCCCCTCAGCCGTTGGCTCTCCCGTGAGGGCTGACTCCACTGCCCCTGGACGTCCGGCAGCAGAGAGAGAGATACCTATGGCGGGCGGGGCTGCCCCTGTGGGCACCGCTGCCACAGGAACACAGAGAGCTGAGCCGGCAGCTGCCCCTGCGGGCACGGCCGACAAGGCGGCCGAGAGCACCGGGGAGCAGCAGACTGCGAGCGGGGTCACCGCTTGTGCTGCGGTGAGCAGAGATGAGGCGGTAGCTGTTACAAGCGAGACCACCACTGACCCGCATGGTGTGGGAAGCGAGGAAGCTGCCTCCACCCCTGCCAGCACTGCGGCCGCTTCTGTTCCTAAAAGGGGGGTGACACACCCTCCAGAGGGACTCACTGCTTTTGCAGCGAGTGGCCAACTGGTTGCTTTGGTTACCGAGGGCGACTCGGTCCCCCCCACTCTCCCCTTAATACTCGCGGCTTTCCCCCATGGCTCTGGGAAGCCCAGTTTTGGACCCCCGGGGCCGCTGTGGGCGGAGCCGCTGGCTGAGTCGGACAGCTTGGACTCTCTGTCCCGAAAGGGGAGGGGGCGGTGCAGAAAGGACTGGTCCTGCCCCGGCCCGCCCCAGGGCCTGCCCCGCCTCCCGAGTTGGCACGGTCCTGCCGACGTGGGCTTCTGGTTTGCAGTCGTTGCTATAGCAACAGAGTCCAAAAGCGGCCGAAAACCGGGAAAGATACTTTTTGCAACAGCGAGAAGGGAAACTCAAAGGGGTGACCCGGGCCCTGTAGTGAAGTGGGTTCCCAAAGAGAGCCCAACAGAAATGGACACAGTATGGAAGGCTGACCGACCAGCACTGTCCCATGGACTGGCCGGCCGCTGCTGTGGCCCCTCCCCTCGCCTGTTAGACTGGCTAACACGGAAAGGGAGGGGGAAGAAGAGCTAACTATATTGACCCCTGTGTTCCAAGCCTGTTTCAGGCTCACAACCTCTGAATATTCCTGCCCTCCTGTGCCCTGACTAAATTTCAGGGAGCTGTGGCAAAATCAAAAAGGGAGACCACTGTTTTAATGAGAACTAACGATGTGTCAGAAATTGACTATTTACAGGTAGTCTGTTCCAGCAAACAGACCTGAAAAGCAGTACCACCGAAGTTCAAACTGGAAGCCATGAGAACAACTTTTTGCAGAAGTAGACAAATGTGTTAACTGCAAATGAAACACACCAGAACCAAAGAGTGTTAAGCTGCGATAACATCAAGAGTGAGTAGAAAGAAGCCAGCATAAAAGCCTTCTGACACAATTGAAAATCAATTTGCACTAAAGATGGTACATGTACATATATTACAATTACTGTATCTGTTTTGCTGTTTTAGTATTTCTATATTATTTTTAAGTTTCTCTTGTTGTTAGCTTAATTGCTAAAAAATTGAAAACCTAGATTGCTTTTGCTTTTACTACATGAATTGCTTTAAAGCTTGCAATGTTTATACTTGCACATATCTTGTTCCAGCAGCAATTTGTAAACATCTATGTCTCTTAGGCTACTACAGCCTGTGAAAGAATTTCTCTTGTAAAAAGTAGTTTGATAAAAGGCCCATAGAATTTTTATGTGAATTGTGGAATTTGCTTATGTTTTTAAGATGCTTTCATATCTAGTGTCATCTAGGAATATACGTGAACCCGAATTGCATAAAAGACGTCCTGCACTGAGACCGAAGGACGGATGGGATGGTAGCTTCAGTGCTGAGACAACAACAACACTGGTTCTATGGACTCTCCAAATAAGCCTCTAAAAATCTGGCTTGCACCATTGCCTGCAATCTTTGAGACGACCTGGTAACATCAGTTGTTGGAATAATTGGTTTAAGTTGCTTAAGTAGTTTGCTGAAATTGCTTTCTAGCTTTATTATTTCATTAGTATTCATGTATCTGTGAATGCACCTATTTTAACAGGTGTAGAAGCTTTTATCCATGGAGGCAAGAGGCCCCTGTATGACCACTCCATGAGGTAAAGATGATTAACTGCAGTCTGGGACAGGTTGGAACAGGACAACCTGCCCCTGGTAAGGCCTAAATTTTATCCAGAGAGTATAAGCTCTCTGTGGTGAGCGACTGGCACTGCCAGGGTGCTGTTTGCATCCAGACGCAGCCTGCCTCAGGTAAGGTCTAAACTGGCCTATTAGATCTGTGACTGGCAGTTGATCACTTTATGTGATAAAAGCACGAGCTCCTCTCTCAGAAGATTGAAATACAGGAATTCTAAGATTCAAAATTCCTGTGAAATTGTCATCAGACAGAGAGTCACACTCCATCGACTCCCTGGTCACCTAAGGAGGTTTATTTGTAAAATTGTTTATGTTTTAAGATCTGCTTTGCAGGAACTGTAGAAGTTCATTGAGTCATCTAAACCTATGAGACTGGACACATTCCTGCTCATCTGCTCCAGCCCAAGGACTGAGTTTATGTTAAACAATGGGACTGAAACTCCTGCAAACCAAACGAAAAGAACTGTTTTCAAGTCCAGCTGACCATTTCCATCGTGGTCAAGAGTTACCATCAAGATCCTAAATTTCACCCAGGAAGAAGAGAACCTCTGTTCCTGAGACGAGTAGAGCAACAAAGACTGTTATTTCTAAAGACTGTTAAAATAGTGTTTAAGTTTTCCTCGTTTGTTTGTATTTATTAGTACTGCCAGTAACTATGAATTGAGTTTAGAACCTAAATTAACATTTGGCTTTAGCAAAATATACCAAACATCCTTCATAAAGGTGAGTGCTAAATTTGCACTATGAATTTGGCAACAAATTTGAATTATATATTGGATAATTCTTGGAAATGACTCACTAAGTTTGCCTTCACAAAATTACTTCATAGTTACCAAGATGAACCTAGTTAGAGCAGCCATTCATGTTAGCATTAAGTTTGCATAATAGCTTGTTATATGATTAGTATTATGTGTAAGTAGTAGAGATTGAACAAGATCTCGGAATCTTGTTTAATCTCTAAAGGGGGGACTGATGCCTTAAACCCCAATGGTTTTCTTATTTGTCTACCTTATAAGTTTTATAGGTAATAGAAGTAGATTTTAGAAGCAACCCCTTTCTCCCTCCTCCCCTAGCACCCCTTAGTTTATACATTCCTTAATCCTCTTACCCCATTCCATACTCCCCATATCAACCCTACCCCCGTATCCAGTAGAAGATGTTTTGTCTCTTAGTCAAGGCAAGCCTGTCTT